>NW_028169680.1:0-12500 GCF_963971535.1 Notolepis coatsorum | reverse complement strand
AACCCTCTGTGTCGTGCCACTTCAAAATAAACCCTCTGTGTCGTGCCACTTCAAAATAAACCCCTCTGTGTCGTGTCACTTCAAAATAAACCCTCTGTGTCGTGCCACTTCAAAATAAACCCTCTGTGTCGTGCCACTTCAAAAGAAACCCCTCTGTGTCGTGCCACTTCAAAAGAAACCCCTCTGTGTCATGCCACTTCAAAAGAAACCTCTCTGTGTCGTGCCACTTCAAAATAAACCCTCTGTGTCGTGCCACTTCAAAATAAACCCTCTGTGTCGTGCCACTTCAAAATAAACCCCTCTGTGTCGTGTCACTTCAAAATAAACCCTCTGTGTCGTGCCACTTCAAAATAAACCCTCTGTGTCGTGCCACTTCAAAATAAACCCCTCTGTGTCGTGTCACTTCAAAATAAACCCTCTGTGTCGTGCCACTTCAAAAGAAACCCCTCTGTGTCGTGCCACTTCAAAAGCGCTCCCCGCGCTCTACAGCGGTTCCAAAGCGCCGCTTCAAACCATTTATTTGAAAGCAAAAGGCCTCCGTCACGACCAGCCGGCAGCTGGTGGAACGGGTGATTAACGACCCGGGCAGCCACTTTAACCCGTGTGTGGCGTTCGGGTCTGTGGGACCAGTTTTCACTGTTTACAGAAAGAGAGATGATACAATTCATTGTTTGTTTTTTTTATCTGAGACTCATTGGCCTCGTGGCAAATTGTCTGTGAATAATTTAGAAGAGAACACATTTTAATTACATGTCTGCCTATGGACAGGGGAGAGGGCTAGGGCATTAGCTCTCTCTACTGTCTTTCTATCTCTTCTCTCTACTCTCTTTCTATCTATACTCTGTCTTTCTCTCTTTCTATCTATACTCTCTGTCTTTCTCTCTTTCTATCTATACTCTCTCTTTCTATCTATACTCTTTCTTTCTCTCTATACTCTCTGTCTTTCTCTCTTTCTATCTATACTCTCTGTCTTTCTCTCTTTCTATCTATACTCTTTCTTTCTCTCTATACTCTGTATTTCTCTCTTTCTATCTATACTCTCTCTTTCTCTCTATACTCTGTCTTTCTCTCTTTCTATCTATACTCTCTATTTCTCTCTGTATACTCTGTCTTTCTATCATTATATCTATACTCTGTCTACTCTATTTCTATCTATACTGTCATTATCTCTTTCTATCTTTACTCTCTCTCTACTCTCTTTCTATCTATACTCTCTCTCTACTCTCTTTCTATCTATACTCTCTCTCTACTCTCTTTCGATACTCTCTCTCTACTCTCTTTCTATCTATACTCTGTCTACTCTCTTTCTATCTCTACTCTGTCTTTATCTCTTTCTATCTATACGCTGTCTACTCTCTTACTATCTATACTCTGTCTTTATCTCGTTCTATCTATACCAGGGGTCTCAAACTCGCGGCATGCGGGCCAATTGTGGCCCGCTGGATGATATTTTGCGGCCCCCTGCTTGACATCAAAGTTTAGTGTTAGTGCGGCCCGCGCGCAATTTTTTGCAGAGTCGTTGCGCGAGTTGGACGTTTTATTTATTTTATCACTTGTAGGCTACCATAGTGCAGGCTCATGACAGCAACGTTACGTTAGTGACTTGGTTGCAACGTGATTCCGGAGTGATATACCAAGTAAAGTGGAAGGAAAATATATGCTGTATGACAGGCATCCTCAAAATTCTCCGCTATCTCCTCTGCAAGCACTGCTCCACTGTCTGTGTCTGTCTACTCTGGTCCAATCACTGGTCCGTTTCCCCCCCCCCCACCCACAGTCTGCGAATCAGAGGCAGGGTAGGGCGGGTCTTCACGGAATGCGTGTTCGAGTCAGAGCGAGAGTTGACAGCGCATCTACAGGTAGTCTAATCTGCAGGTACTGTAGCTAGTAACCTCGTTCCCAGTTTTATCTCCGTGAGATAAATGTAGCTAGTAGCCTATTTTCGCCAGCAGGCAACTAGTAGAAAAATGTGGCATGTTCAAAGATGGCCAGTAAAAGAAAAGCCGACAGTGAAAATCGCTGCAATTCAAAGGTGAATGGACTGAAAAATATGCGTGCATCCTCCCAGCACCAAACCAATGTGTCTAACATGCCAAGAAACGGTAGCAATTTGAAATGCCACTATGAAACAAAACAGTTATTTTGATTCAACCTTTCCTCAAAATTCTGTGCTAAGAACCACAAAAATAAATGGAATGACATCATCATATCAAGCTGCAAGCAGAATTATTGTTAAATCTATGTCACAACGAGAAAAAGCAACCAAGTCCACACTCAGAGGCATGGGTTATGGCTAAACACAAGAAGCCATTCTCTGATGCATACATAATAAAATAATGTATGACTGAAGTGATGGAGACCATGTTTGAAGGCAAACAAAACCAAATCCCCCTCAGATAGCACAGCAACCACAATAACTGAAATACTGGCTGGTGATTTGATTAGTGCATTTCCATAGCTGTGGATGAGTCCACTGACACCACTGAGAAGCCTATGTTCTGAAGAACCGTTCATGTTCTGAAGAACTGTTCATGTTCTGAAATGTTATTGCTAAAGATTGAGAAGATTGGATCAGTTGTACTTTTTTTTGGAATACTTGAAACCACTTTGTTGTAGAATATTTGATGCGGCCCAGCCTCACCCAGACTCTACCTCCAGCGGCCCCCAGGTAAATTGAGTTTGAGACCCCTGATCTATACGCTGTCTACTCTCTTACTATCTATACTCTGTCTTTATCTCTTTCTATCTATACTATGTCTCTACTCTCTTTATATCTATACTATGTCTCTACTCTCTTTCTATCTATACTCTCTCTACTCTATTTCTATCTATACATGCTGTCTCTCTCTTTCTTTCATATTATGTGGTTTATAGGTAGAAACAAGTAAACATGGTGAATATGAAACAAAAAGGTTTACTGTGTACCTTCACTGTCTGGCTCCACCTACACCTCCATTGATATTTTTCAAGATACATATGATGTATTACATGAATGTCTTGATTATAATGGATTTTATTTTATTATGGATTATCATCATAATGTTATCACAAAAAAACGAATAACACTTTTATTAATAAATGCGATCTAGCAGAGGTAAATGGCAAATATTAACCGTATACTCTGTCTGTATTGCTTGTGATGGACGTAAAGTTAATATTTGTAGTACGTTTTACATGAATTATCGTGGCTTTATTGTTTTAAAATCCCAATAAATAAACAGTGGGTGATTAAGAAAAAGGCGAACACCACACCGGGGTTCAGAGACGACACGGTCGCGGCGGCAGCAGAGGAGAGAGGCCTGTCTGTGGGGCTGAGCAGAGGAGAGAGGTCTGTCTGTGGGGCTGAGCAGAGGAGAGAGGTCTGTCTGTGGGGCTGAGCAGAGGAGAGAGGCCTGTCTGTGGGTCTGAGCAGAGGAGAGCGGTCTGTCTGTGGGGCTGAGCAGAGGAGAGAGGTCTGTCTGTGGGGCTGAGCAGAGGAGAGAGGCATGTCTGTGGGGCTGAGCAGAGGAGAGAGGTCTGTCTGTGGGGCTGAGCAGAGGAGAGAGGTCTGTCTGTGGGGCTGAGCAGAGGAGAGAGGTCTGTCTGTGGGGCTGAGCAGAGGAGAGAGGTCTGTCTGTGGGGCTGAGCAGAGGAGAGAGGTCTGTCTGTGGGGCTGAGCAGAGGAGAGAGGTCTGTCTGAGCAGAGGAGAGAGGCCTGTCTGTGGGGCTGAGCAGAGGAGAGAGGTCTGTCTGTGGGGCTGAGCAGAGGAGAGAGGTCTGTCTGTGGGGCTGAGCAGAGGAGAGAGGTCTGTCTGTGGGGCTGAGCAGAGGAGAGAGGTCTGTCCGTGGGGCTGAGCAGAGGAGAGAGGTCTGTCTGTGGGGCTGAGCAGAGGAGAGAGGTCTGTCCGTGGGGCTGAGCAGAGGAGAGAGGTCTGTCTGTGGGGCTGAGCAGAGGAGAGAGGTCTGTCTGTCTGAGCAGAGGAGAGAGGTCTGTCTGTGGGGCTGAGCAGAGGAGAGAGGTCTGTCCGTGGGGCTGAGCAGAGGAGAGAGGTCTGTCTGTCTGAGCAGAGGAGAGAGGTCTGTCTGTGGGGCTGAGCAGAGGAGAGAGGTCTGTCCGTGGGGCTGAGCAGAGGAGAGAGGTCTGTCTGTGGGGCTGAGCAGAGGAGAGAGGCCTGTCTGTGGGGCTGAGCAGAGGAGAGAGGTCTGTCTGTGGGGCTGAGCAGAGGAGAGAGGTCTGTCTGTGGGGCTGAGCAGAGGAGAGCGGTCTGTCTGTGGGGCTGAGCAGAGGAGAGAGGTCTGTCCGTGGGGCTGATCAGAGGAGAGAGGTCTGTCTGTGGGGCTGAGCAGAGGAGAGAGGCCTGTCTGGCTGAGCAGAGGAGAGAGGTCTGTCTGTGGGGCTGAGCAGAGGAGAGAGGTCTGTCCGTCAGGCTGAGCAGAGGAGAGAGGTCTGTCCGTCTGAGCAGAGGAGAGAGGTCTGTCTGTGGGGCTGAGCAGAGGAGAGAGGTCTGTCTGTGGGGCTGAGCAGAGGAGAGAGGTCTGTCTGTGGGGCTGAGCAGAGGAGAGAGGTCTGTCTGTGGGGCTGAGCAGAGGAGAGAGGTCTGTCCGTCGGGCTGAGCAGAGGAGAGAGGCCAGTCCGTCGGGCTGAGCAGAGCCTGCAGTGACCTGACACCGTGATGGATACTGTTATGTTAAAAGATTATATATTTTCTGCTGATCGCAGACCAGCACACGCTATACAGCTGGGGCCGCCTCTCTCCCTTCTGAGGCGCCGCTGTGACACATCGCTCACGGACACGGGGGGAGAGATACTCTCGGAGGTGACAGAAAAAATACATACAGGAATAACGGCAGGGGGATGATTTGCTGTGCTGTTACATTTTGAGTCGGGATGCTGTTGGGGGGTGTGTTCGTTATTTCAACACCTGCGGTACAGTGTGGTCGTGTGTGTGTCACCACAGTCTGAAACAATAGTGGCAATCATTCTCAGGCTTGAGAATGTTTATAATAATAATAACTTTATTTGTATAGCACCTTTCATACAGGGGATTGCAGTTCAAAGTGCTTTACATCAGTAAGAAATAAGACATAAAATCAGTGTAAAACAAGCAGCAAGAGCAAAGCATAACGTGGGATAAAAAAATGCAGATATATTAATCAAATCATATCAGAACCTCAGGTGTTGAATATAGAGGGTGTATGTATGGTTGTAACTGACTGTAATTGCTCTCTACTGCCCTCATGACTGCATGTATATCTGTGTCCACTGGATGGCGCTGTAGGCGGAGCGTCTACTGTCTACGCCAGGTTGGGACTATATAAACCTTGGTTCCCTCCTACTCTTCCTTCTTCTCACTTCTGCCCCTCCAGGAGAGGAGATCATATGTGCTGCTGTATTATGAGACAACGTGATAAATAAACCGCTGCCAGCAGAGCAAGGCCAAAGATAGAATACCATGCCTCTTGTATACATTATTGTCGCCCCACAGCCAAATCTGTTAACAGGTTATGGGCCCAGATCTCGCAGGGGCGAAATAATAAAGGTAGTTAGCTTAGCTGACGTGTAGGCCAGAGCAGCACCGGGAGTACCGCGTGGCTAGATACTAGGCCAACGGAGCTTAAGCTACACCAACCACCTACCACCAAGAAAGAGGATGGCGACCAAGGGAAGAAGCAAGTGGCCCACATTTAACGGGTAAGCGGAAGGATATGAGCTCTGGGAAGAGCGCATGCTATGTTGCATGCACAGCGCGGGACTCAAGGCGGTGATCTTGGCGGCCCCTGCGGGGGCCACTGACGGCGGAGGACCAAGCACAAGACGACAAACTAAACGCGGATGCATACTGTGAGTTGGCGCCGCTGCTCGACGATACGAGCTTGGGCCCGGAGAGGGAGTGACGAGGATGACAGTACACTCGCCGATATTTACTACTGCTACAGAGTGGTGTGTGGCGTGCCTCAGTCCTTTAAGGAAGCCATAGTGTCCCCAGAGTCGAGTAAGTGGGAGAGAGCGATGGACGAGGAGATGAGGTCCTTAGAGGACAACCACACTTTTACTCTCACACAATTGCCAGAGGGCAGACAGACAGTGGGAGGTAAATGGGTGTACTCAATCAAGGAAGAGATCGAAGGCCACGAAAAGTACAAAGCGAGATTTGTAGCTAAAGGTTTCAGCCAGAGGGAGGGGATAGACTATGGTGAAACATTTTCCCCCACCGCCAACCTGACCAGTGTAAGGGTAGTGGTTCAGAAAGCAGCTGAGGACAATCTGATTCTACATCAGATGGATGTGAAGACAGCCTATCTGCACGCACCCATAGATAGGGAGATATATATGGAACAACCTGAAGGTTATGAAAAGAAAGGGGAAAAGCTAGTGTGCAGGCTAGAAAAATCCATTTACGGCCTGAAACAGTCTGGGCAAAATTGGAACGAGATGCTCCACACATGCCTCATCAAGGATCACTTCCTACAGAATCCAGTAGACCCCTGTGTTTACTCAAGGGGGTCAAAAGAGTCAGGGAAAGTGATAATCATCATTTGGGTGGATGATTTGATCATCGCAGCAGACAACACTAGGAACCTAGATCAGGTGAAAGGTATGCTCTCCACCAGATTCAAAATGAAAGACCTTGGCAGGTTAAAGCATTTCCTAGGTATGGACTTTGAGCAGTCGGAAAATTGTGTAACAGTATCCCAGAAGAGATATGTGGAAAATATCCTGAAATGGTTTGACATGCAGGAATGTAGAACAAGGGAAACACCATGTGATCAGAAACTTGATTACCAAGAGGATGCTCAGAAACTGACAGATGTAAAAATTTACAGGGAAGCCGTGGGTAGCCTCATCTACTTAACAACATGTACCTGACCTGTGTTTTGTAGTGAGTAAGTTGTCACAGCATTTCTCTGATCCCACAGAGGTGTAAGCATATGGACATAAAGTACCATTTCATCAGATCTGTCATCAGAGAAGAAAGAATGACACTGATTTATTGTCCAACAGATGACATGGTAGCAGACGCTATGACGAAACCTGCTTCCAAACTGAAATTGAAAAGATTAGCAGAGGTTATGTTTGGTGTGTAAATATTGAATGCCATACTCTTTTTGATGTTCTAAGACTGTGTTATTTCCTTTGTAAATTGTTTTGAAGAGTCAATACAGAATGTTAAGCAACCATAAGTGGGAGTGTTGAATATAGAGGGTGTATGTATGGTTGTAACTGACTGTAATTGCTCTCTACTGCCCTCATGACTACATGTATATATTTGTCCACTGGAGGGCGCTGTAGGCGGAGCGTCTACTGTCTACGCCAGGTTGGGACTATATAAACCTTGGTTCCCTCCTACTGTTCCTTCTTCTCACTTCTGCCCCTCCAGGAGAGGAGATCATATGTGCTGCTGTATTATGAGACAACGTGATAAATAAACCGCTGCCAGCAGAGCAAGGCCAAAGATAGAATACCATGCCTCTTGTATACATTATTGTCGCCCCACAGCCAAAGCTATTAACATCAGGTTCCAATAGGCTTAGTTTAGTTGACTTTGTGTTTACGTTGTAGTTACTGTATTAAATTGGGGACATTAATCTAAAGTAAAAAGTTAGTATTAAATGTTATTAGGTACAATCATTATTGATATAGAATATTGAGTGTGAATGACATTATTGTAAGTTTGTTCAGGCCTCTCCCTAGTCCAGTGGCGTCCGTCTCTGTCCAGGTTTGTTATCTCCAAGATGACGTGTAGCTAGATGGGGGGGTCTGGAAGAGACACGCCTGCCAACAACACTTAGGCTCTGCATCTGAACCTAGGTTTGTGGGGAAATGCACAGATGCCATGTTTAGGATTGGCCAGCGGTCATACGCCTATAGACAGAGGAGAGTATAATACTGAGGGCTAGGACATTAGCTCTCTATCTACTGTCTTTCTATACTCTCTCTACTCTCTTTCTATCTATACTCTCTACTCTCTTTCTATCTATACTCACTCTCTACTCTCTTTCTATCTATACTCTATCTCTACTCTCTTTCTATCTATACTCTCTACTTTCTTTCTATCTATACTCTCTCTCTACTCTCTTTCTATCTATACTCTCTCTACTCTATTTCTATCTATACTCACTCTCTACTCTCTTTCTATCTATACTCTCTTTCTATCTATACTCTCTACTCTCTTTATATCTATACTCTATCTCTACTCTTTTTCTATACTCTCTCTCTACTCTCTTCCTATCTATACTCTCTCTACTCTCTTTCTATCTATACTCTCTCTCTACTCCTTTCTATCTACACCACACTACCGCCTTAAATCCACAGAAAACAAATCATTCTCCTCCGCTGCTCCCCGACTCTGGAATCAACTCCCATTACACATCAAAGAAGCCCCATCCGTAGAAGCATTTAAGTCCCACCTCAAAACCCACCTGTTTAATCTTGCATACCCTCACTCCTGACCCCCCAACCCCTGCATCACTTACATTTTCACATCTGTACACACCTATATTTTAGTATTATTATTTATTTTAAAATGTTCTCTGTCTTGTGTCTAAGTTGTCTCTCTCTCTCTGTATTATCCCCACCATGTCGTCATTGTGAAAGTCCATGTACTGTGTTCATGTACTGTGTTTGTCCGTATGCTATAATGCCATGTATGTAAAGCGATTTGAGATTCCTAATGTAAGGCGCTATATAAAATTTTTATTTTATTTTTATTATTATTATTATTATTATTATTATTATTATTATTATTATTATTATTATTATTATTATTATTATTATTATTATTATTATTATTATTATTATTATTATTATTATTATTATTATTATTATTATTATTATTATTATTATTATTATTATTATTATTATTATTATTATTATTATTATTATTATCTATACTCTCTCTACTCTCTTTCTATCTATACTCTCTATACTCTCTTTCTATCTATACTCTCTCTTCTCTCTTTGTATCTATACTCTCTCTACTCTCTTTCTATCTACTCTACTCTCTTTCTATCTTTAAATTTATTTGCATTTATTTTAAATTTGTTGGACCTTATGGTGTTCTTGTTCTGTTCTTGACTTATTGTTATGTTTTCTTCTTGACTTGTTTAAAGAAGACATGTACGGCCCATGGGGACATTAACGTGTGTTGTCGGGCCTTACAAATAAATTTGATTTGATTTGATCTATACTCTCTCTCTACTCTCTTTCTATCTATACTCTCTCTCTACTCTCTTTCTATCTATACTCTCTACTTTCTTTCTATCTATACTCTCTCTCTACTCTCGTTCTATCTATACTCTCTCTCTCTACTCTCTTTCTATCTATACTCTCTACACTCTCTATCTCTACTCTATCTCTACTCTCTTTCTATATCTCTCTCGACTCTCTTTATATTATATACTCTCTACTCTCTTTCTATCTATACTCTCTACTCTCCTTATATCCATACTCTCTCTCTACTCTCTTTCTATCTATACTCTCTCTACTCTCTTTATATCTATACTGTCTTTCTCTCTTTTTATCTATACTCTGTATTTTCCTCTTTCTATCTATACTCTGTCTTTCTCTCTTTCTATCTATACTCCGTCTTTCTCTCTTTCTATCTATACTCTGTCTTTCTGTCTTTCTCTGCTTCTATCTTTACTCTATTTCTTATTCTCCATCCGTTCTCTTACTTCCTACTCTTCTTCTCTCTCTTTACTTCCTGGTTATGCTTTCTCCATTATTCCGCTGTCTTCATTGATGTCTGTTGTGAATTGCTCCATGGACCACCGCACGTGAATAAAATGTAATTATGATTTTGATCTTTTCAATAAATACAAGACAGTATTGTTTGAACCAAGAAATGCCCCACACACTATTCCCCTAATCTGTGACGTCACGTTGGACGTGCAGCTCCGTAACGAAGGAGTTGGAAAATGTTGCCAGATTGTGTGACAGCATTAGGGCTTATTGGCGTGTTATTTTGATTCAGGAATTATAGTCCTGTTATCACTTAGAGGGGGGTTCTGTAATTATGTCTGTTGTTGTCCTAACAGCGTTGTAACGTGCACTGACAGCCAGGGGATGACGCGCTGTAGGATACATTCCATCCAATTAGGGATTATAATCAGTGTGAGAAACATACATTTTTTTTAAAGTTTTTTAATCTCGCTAATGCATGATTGGCTTAGCCTTTTTTCAGAGTTTGCACTGAATTTGGTGAAATCTGCTTTTAGCTTCTGTGCAGACACATTTAATATCCTACAAACTAAATAGATTGACAGTTGAAATCCATAATCACAAATCATCTCCATCTCACCCTCTCTTCCCCATTTATTTGCATTATGTGTGGTTGTTATTCTATTGTGTTTTTGTTCTCCCCCTCTCTCTCTCTCTCTCTCTCTCTCTCTCTCTCTCTCTCTCTCCTCTCTCTCTCTCTCTCTCTCTCTCTCTCTCTCTCTCTCTCTTTCTCTCTCTCTCTCTCTCTCTCTCTCTCTCTCTCTCTCTCTCTCTCTCTCTGTCTATTTTGGGCGACAGTGGTAGAGGTAGAGCGTCGTCTGGTAATCAGAAGGTTCCCAGTTCGATTCCCGCTCCTCCCAATAGCGTGTCAAAGTGTCCTTGAGCAAAACACTTAACCTCACATCATAAATCAATCTGTCTAGAAAGACCGTATGACATAATGTTGCGTCTGGTCATTTTTAGCATGGTGTTATTCACTATCAAAGATGCAAAGAAAAATCATAATTCATATTCTCCTTTGTTTCATCACAATTTAAGCAAGCCTAGTAATAGACACAATATTTCTGACACTGGGAATACATTCACTGAGGTCCATATAGATGTCCCTAGATACCAAGAACATGCAAATGGACCTTGTTGTTACGATTAGTACGCTTCTTCGGCATGGTGATGAACCCAGGTGGCAGAATATAATGAGACAGAAGTCGACGTGGTGATGAACAGTTTACTTTCACAAGACAAAAACACGACTGACATACAACGGTAACATTTAGCAATGATCGCGCACAGGAGGGCAGGACAGACAACACTATATACACAGACTAATTGACAAGACACTGATAGACACAGAGGGTAATTACAAACAGGACACAGGTGTGATAGACAGAACCAACCGAACACAGTACACTGGGAAAACAATAACAATTAAACAACCAGACTAACACATAATTACAAACCACAGACAGGGGAACACAAGACTAACACAGTGGAGACAACAACAACAACAACAACACAGATAATACACACAAACAAACACAACTGACAATAAACAATAATGAGTGTGTGAGCTGATGCCAGATCTGCATCAGCCCACCGGTTGGCAATGTTATGTTCTGAGGTTTATTGATGGGAGGTTGTGAATGTGAATGTCTGTGGGACCAGGACCGGAGGAAGTGTTACACCTTGTAGAAGTGGAGCAATCTTCCATTTACTTAGGTATGTATTTTAGACGGATTTTCAGAAAATAGGGCTCCGGGCTAAAGAGGTTAAAGTGTCCATGAGTGTCCACTTCCAGCCCGCACTGACAATCTGCAGCACCGGGAGAAAAAGAGTATACTTTTGTTTGTTACACCAGTGGGCATCAAAATAAGGAGTGTGATCTTGTGAAGTTTTTCTGGAGTGTGTGTTTCATACATCATGTTGATCATTAAACCAGTGCAGAACACAAGCGCCACATAGAGTTTAGAGTGGAGGACACAATTCAAAGTTATACAGTATATTCACATACAACAGTTTGATACATTGTCTGAATTGGGCTATTATTGTCCCAAATATCATGACAATTAAGTAATTAATGTGAAGATGACTCGTTCAAGGCATTGACAATTATTGACCTATCTCAAGCCCCCACCCCTCTTTTCTGGATCCTCCAATCACAACTGATGTCAGAGGAACGCAACAGTTGATTGGAGGATCCAGAAAAGAGGGCGGGGGCTTGAGATAATAATTGTCAATGCCTTGAACGAATCATCTTCAACTTAATTACTTTATTGTCATGATATTTGGGACAATAATAGCCCAATTCAGACAATGTATCAAACTGTTGTATGTCAATTATGCAACAGTGTTTGCTATAGAATCCCTGGACACACATTCCCCGTCGATCCGTTTCTGTTTCTAGGTTGCCCCTCTTTCTTTTCTGTCTCTCACTCTCTTCTTGACAGTTTCCAACACTTGATATGTCTCAGCTTTTTAAAAAGTTCCGCATGGCTGAGGCAAAATCCAATTTCTTCCTCAAGTGATTCAATTGAAAAACAACATTTATTTTCTTTTCTTTTTTTAAAGAACGTACTATTATTCGATGGCTTTCTGTCAAACAGTGAATCTTTCCTCATGCTAATTTCAAACTGGAATCGCTGTGCATGCAGTGTACTCCCTTTCACAATCCTTCACAACATTTGTAATCCGGTTGATGGGTGTGACAACGTTAAAACTATTTAAATGCAAACTCTCTGGTCAAGATGAGAGCTGGACGCAGCAGCCAGTGTGCAGCAGAAGAGGATCTCGCTAACAATAACAG
>NW_028169681.1:0-25000 GCF_963971535.1 Notolepis coatsorum | reverse complement strand
TAAATCAATGCGATTTGTGACATAAAATAATGTATCCAAAATAATTCCATGCAGTTATATTTTGCCTGTACAGTAGAACGTCCCTCATATGGATCCCTTGAGGTTGTTCAGTTATTATTGTTCACTTGAGACGTCTGGGTTTCCGCTGTAGTTATTATTAACATGTTGTAGCTTCACTTCCACATTTTAATCCCCAAATTATTTGATCTTTGAAAATGTATAAAGAGGAAATCATCACAAAGAAACATGTTGTAGTTGATAAGGAAATATTGCAATAATAATAATATTGTCTTTATTGAATGACTCTGGGCAAAAGAGTCAGTCATCCTCCATCCCTGGTCCTCTGGAAGGCCTCAATCAACACTTGACCTTTAACTGTTAGCTGTAAATAAATATAAATTAACAAATAAATTAACTATTTGTACCCGCTCTCACGCTAGCTAATGATAGCTAACGTCAGGTAGCGTTAAATTGTCAAATAACGTTAACAAATTAAATTATATAAAAAGACAGATATGTTTCTTTGTTAGTTGCAGTAGTGTTGGCTTGTAATCACCTGGCAGGTTTCAGGAAGGTCACGTTCGTAGCAGGAGAGCAAATTTAGCACGTCAGGTTTAACGTTTTTAAGTTTTGGCGTTTTATGCAGATGGCATTGCTAAGCAACGGAATTGCAATAATGCCAATCTAATCTCATCAATCAGGTTTCTCCATAGCCTTTACAATGACTATTCTATTTCTATGGGTCTCTCTCTCTCTCTCTCTCTCTCTCTTGTAAACAGTTTGAATATAAATTACTGTACATTCAAATCACCATGTAATATAATCTCGTGAGTATTCTGTTTGTCACCTGATTTTGTGTGCGTGTGAGTGAAAGAAACAACAACCAGTATCCATCAATACATTTAACATTTATTGAATTTGTATGATATATTATTATTTCCATGCACCCCTATTAATTAATTTAAGTACATGTACCACAAGCGAGCAGGTTTTCAAATGGAAGACATCATTATTACCAAAGATGAGCTCTGATATTAAGATGAATAATATTCACCAGTGTGTCATTATTACTTGAGTAAACCTGATTAATTATTTATTCACATCAAGGTTTTTTTTAATAAATGTTTTAATATTTAGTCTATATCTTAAATTCTTGCCTTGTGTTAAAACTAATTACAGATCATCCTCTAGAATTGGACAGTTTTGGAAGCAAAGTGAGCTTATGACTTAAAGAGGAACCCCACCCAAATTAATCATTCCAACGTGTTATTCACACGGCCGAGGAAAGTCTTTTTATGTTTTTATTTATGTTGCATAAATATTGCAGACGGTCAATATCTGTGAACGTGAGCTACTCTCTCCCAAAGCCAGAAACCAGAGAAGTTCCCCGTTCGATTCCCGCTCCTCCCTTGGCAGCGTGTCGAAGTGTCCTTGAGCAAGACACTTAACCCCTAATTGCTCCTGATGAGCAGGTTGGCACCTTGTATGGGCACCTTGCACCTCCACCATGTGTGAATGTGTGAGTGAATGGGTAAAATGTGAGGAACAAGTTGTGAAGCGCTTTGGATAAAAGCTGTTATATAAATGCAGCCATTTACCATTTACATGTGAATTGTTACATTTGGCATAGATCCCCTTTAAGTCATATCCCATGATGAATTTTACATGTAATGTCTGCTTTCACTTTGTCACATTGGTCAAATTGTACATTGTGTATAACTCTGTCACATAATCTCATCTTGGAACCAGATGCTTCACTTGTACTCATTCGTCTGTAGATATGAAGGTGTAGTGAGTCTTGAATGAGACTCCTTTGGGCTATCGAGGTGTACAGAAGTAGGTTGAGGTATTCTGGCGTTACGTCTTCAATAGCTTTAAGGAGTCATCTCACACACGTTAAGAAATGCAAAAAAAAAAAAATGGGGATCATTCGTTTTCAAGTCGATGCTAGCTCTAGAGTTGTAACCTAAGTTGCTCTTAATATCGAGGAATAATATCATGCAGGAAGTATATTCAATTACATAAGTGTGCACGTATAACAAAACACGTCAAGATCCAGCTTGATCTTCTCCCCCATAACGTGGCTCCTCCGAGAGGAAACGCCCGTCCCAATCCCGGGCCACGCAATCCTTCAGCGGATCCCCGGGTAACTGGACAAACACGCCGCTGAAACAAGAGATCCACTGCTCTCTAGTCTCTCATGTAATAATTGCTATAATCTGAAAGTGGTATTAGGCAGCTGGATACATTTGTTTTTTTTGGGGTTAAATCCAACTATCTTTAGCGGCAAGCAGCGATGTGAGTTCCCCCGTCCTTAAAGACCGGGAGGGAAACGGTCAAACGTAGAGAAACCGTACGACAGCGGAGTACGAGTTATAGTCCAGCGGGGGGGCCGCGCGACGGAGAGACGGGGGTCCTCCTCTCCTCCAGAGTCCTGCGAGGGAGACGCCCCACCGATTGGAAACGCGAGTCTTTTCTAGTCCAGTCTAGAGGGGGAAACGGGGGAGGGGGGGGGGGTGGGAAGAGACGCGCGCCTCAGCACGGCGACTCCACGTAGTCGTTGTCCAGACGGGGGTGGAAGGGCGAGGCCAGCGAGCGGCTGATGACGATGACCCGGGGGGGCGGCGCCAGGCAGTCGTCGCGGCGGTGCAGGATGTTCCAGATCAGCATGGCGGCGGCCAGCGTGGCCAGGAGGCAGGCGGCGATGTCCACGTAGCAGGAGTAGGACAGGTGCGTGTAGGGCCCGATCCGGTAGAAGGTCACCAGGCCGATCACCAGCACGAAGCCTGCGAGACACGGAGACACGGAGGGGGGGCGAAAGGGTTAATAAACCACAGAGGCCGCCGTCGGTAAACACTTTACACTACTTTTAGTTTTTAGATCCCTTCTGTAGTGTGGTAGTGAAGGTGTTAACCTTCTGTAGTGTGGTAGTGAAGGTGTTAACCTTCTGTAGTGTGGTAGTGAAGGTGTTAACCTTCTGTAGTGTGGTAGTGAAGGTGTTAACCTTCTGTAGTGTGGTAGTGAAAGGGTTAACCTTCTGTAGTGAAAGTTTGACCTGTAGTGTGGTAGTGAAAGGGTTAACCTTCTGTAGTGTGGTAGTGTACACTGACAAAGCCATACTTGGTAATTTACTGTACAACTGGGTTAAGACATTTGTAGGGGCCAGTTTCGAATTGCAGTCTCCCGTAGGTGTTCTTTGAGAGTGTTTTTGAAAGTGGGTAGTGATTCACATTCCTTTACAGCTTTGGGTAGGGCGTTCCACATTGATGTGGCATAATTGCGAAACGTGTTTAGTCCCTTGTTTGAGCCGAATCTGGGTTTAACATGATTTGTGGAGCTCCCTCTGGTGTTGTGATCGTGGTATTCACTGACCTTTGGGAAGTATTTTGACATGTACATGGGTACCTTGGTCGCGTAGTGTATCTTGTAGACCAGGCCCATTGCAAGTTGCTGTACTCTGTCGTCTACTCTAAGCCATCCTAGGTTGTCAAAGTGGGCCGGGGTGAGGTGGGTTCTAGGAGTCAGGTCAAGCAGTAGTCTGACTAGCTTGTTTTGAGATGTTTGTAATTTGTTTTTTAGTGCCTTTGAGGTGCTTTGGTACCATGAGGTGCAAGCATAGTCGTAGTACCCTTGAATGAGTGCTCCTGCCAGAGTCTTCAGGGTATTCTTTATTAATTTTTTTTTATTATTGCAAAACAAAACTTATTAAAAGTCAGTACTCAACACACAATGTATAATGAAACTTTCAGTAAAGGTGGTTAAAATATATGCAAGTACAGAAACAGGATAAAACAAAAATAGTCAATAATAACATTTTAACCGTATACCGTGTATATCCAGCGAAGTTACAATTATATAAATGTTAGTATATAATATACCCCGAATACCTATTTTCTAAAACCCTACACACATATGCTCCAGCTCAAATCCCCCCCTCCCGGACCCCCTCTTGGATAGTACCTCCATTATCCCTCACTCCTAACCAGACATCACCATTATAGGCTAGCTTTTATTCTCTCCACCACTTCTAACCACATTAACATTTAGGATTCATTGAGCCCTAGAATTCTTGCTGTTGATATTTCTTGATATATCACATCAAGATATGTAAGAAACCACACTTTCCGGCACATTTTTTCCGGTTGAAACCAACGTGATGCAATCAGTTTTTTAGCTACTGTGATACCCGATAAAACCAATCTTTTTAGTTGTGGGTTCACTGCAAACTCAAAAACATCATTCAATAGCAATACCGCGGGGTGTACAGGTATATTCCAAAATACGAGTATTGATAATTGTTGGGACACATCTTCCCAGAATGTCTTAACTGGTGGGCAGTCCCAATACATGTGCATAAATGTTCCTTCGTCCCCATTTGTACATTGGGAGCATTTGGAGTTTTGTATAAGCCCCATTTTGCACAGCCTTATAGGAGTCAAGTATGTCCTGTGAATATAGTTCAGATTGATTTGTTGATGATCCGGGTTCCTTGATGTAAGTCGGACATTTGCCCAGGCTCCTTGCCAATCAAAGTCATTTTCCAGGTCTGGTATATCCCTCCTCCAGACATTGTCTAGTTGAAGGGTTTCGTACGAGGACGTTAGTAATTGTGAATAAAAACCTGATACAAAACCTCCCAATGTATTTCTGTCATAGAAAAATTTGTGGTATCTGTGGTGTTCAATTGGTATGTGTAATGGAACACCGTGGGATCTCATACAAAGTTTTAACTGTATGTAAAAAAGCCATGTGGACTCGGTGAGGTTAAACTTTATGCATATTTCGACATAACTACAGAGGCCCTTGTTATTAAAAATATCCCCTAATGAGTGTATGCCTCTTTCTTCCCATACAGGGAATCTTATAGGTCGTTTTCCCATTAAGAGAGCATTGTTATTGAATATGGGAGTGTGATTATGCCATACTTGATTGTTAGGAAATTTCCTTTGAGTTTCCCGCCATGTCCTGATTGCATGGGTTATTATTGGGCCAAATTCTCGCTCACAATGCTTGATTGAAAGTTTAGTGTATGCTATGTCTTTCAATCTCTGTGGGGCTACTATGTTTTCTTCTAATTTTCTCCAAGATACCAAAGCCTCGGGGTCAAACCATATCTTCTTCAATGGTCTTAATGTGAAGGCATTAAAATATTGTAAAAAATCTGGGACTGCCATGCCACCGTCTGCTTTACTTCTCTGTGCGGTGGATCTTTTTATGCGAGGTGGTTTGTTATTCCAAATAAATTTGTATGTGGAGGTTTGTAATCTTTTCCAGTAGCCCTCTGGAGGAGGTAACGGAAGCATTGAGCTGAAGAAATTGATTCTTGGTAATACATCCATCTTAACTATTGATACCCTTGCCTGTACTGAGTTTTTAAGTTTTGCCCACCTGTCCAGGTCGTCCTTGATTTTGTTCTGTATTTTTGTGTAATTGTGCTTCACCGTTTGTCTTATGGTGGGGAATATTTCCACTCCCAAGCATCTGAAATGTTTTACCATCGGTATCGCACCTGGGAGGGTTATATCTTTTTTTGCAGGGGTGTTAAGTGGAAGGAAAGCCGACTTCGGCCAATTTATCTTAAATCCCGATAAATCACCAAAGTTCTCAATCAACTTGAGCAGATGAGGCAATGTGGTGTTGGGGTTTTGCATGAACAATATTACGTCGTCCGCATATAAACTAATTTTTTGTTGTGTGCCCTTGATTACGATTGGTTCTATGGATTGGGATTGTCTTATATATTGTGCTAAAGGCTCTAATGATAAATTGAATAGTCCGGGACTAAGAGGGCAACCCTGTCTGGCAGAGCGTGATACCGGAAAGATTTTGGAGATGATTGTGCCTGTTGTAATCATGGCCGATGGGTCCTTGTATAGTACTTTAATCATATCAATGAAACCTTTTCCTAACCCCATCCTTTCCAATACTGCCCATAGAAACGACCATTCCAACCTGTCAAATGCTTTCATAGCATCCAGGGATAGTATCGCCTTAGGTGTGATGTCCTCTTTGTCTGTATCTAGTACGTGCAGTATTCGCCTTATGTTATCATTGATCAGGCGACCTTTTATGAAGCCTGTTTGGTCCGTATGAACTAAAGACGTCATATGCTTTTGCAATCTGATGGCTAATATCTTAGAGTACAGTTTGACATCGGTTCCGAGGAGGCTTAAAGGACGGTAACTACCGCATTCAGTGGGGTCTTTGTCTTTTTTGTGAAGAACTGAAATGAGTGCGGTATTTTGGTGTTCGATGAAGCTTCCCTCTTTGACTGAGTATAAGATCATATTTAGTAATAAGGGTCCAAATATGTCCCAGCAAGAAATGTACATTTCTGATGGGATACCGTCAATTCCCGGAGCTTTGCCGTTTTTCATTCCGGATATGGCCTTCTTGAGTTCTTCTAATGTGATCGGTACTTCTAACCGTTTAGCGTCTTCATCTGTAAGTTTAGGGAGAGTAATTTGATTAAGATATGTGTCTAATTTGTCTTGATCAAAGGTCGTTTCTGAGTTATATAAATCGGAGTAGAATTCTTTGAATGTATCGTTTATTATTTTGGGTTCTGTTACTAGAGCTTGTTGTTTCCTAATGGCAGTTATATCTGCAAATTTTGCATTAATTCTTAGTCGCATGGCTAATAGGTGACTAGGTTTAGAACCTTGGAAGTACTGCTGTTGTCTAGTGCTGCGTATTTGCAATTCCGATTTTTGTCTGTACATTGCTTTGATCTCGGTCTTTAGAATGTTAACTTGGTTATCTAGTCTAGTAGAGTTGTTGTATTTTAAAGAATTAAAAAGCGTTGAGTAAAGCGTTTCCTTTTCAGACAGTTTTGTGTTTTGATTTTTGCGCAATATGGAGGTAAATCTATCCGAGAAATCCTTGATCATACTCTTTACCGACATCCATAATATTCTGGGATCTTGCACCGAGTTAGCATTAACTTGTAGGAATACTGTGAGAGCTTCTTTAATTTGTGTAATGAATTCCTTGTTGTTAAGCAGCATCGAATTAAAACGCCATCTTGGGGCCCGGGTAGATAATGTACCAAATGTTGCTTTCAGGATTAAGTAGCAGTGATCTGATAGCGCATTGGGTGTCATTTCCACTTCGTATTTATCAAATATTCTCGGGGATGCAAAGACGTAATCAATTCTGGATAGTGTGTTGTGTCTCGCCGAACGACAGGAGTACTTGCGGGTCATGGGGTTAAGTGAACGCCATAAATCAGTTACTCCTGTTGATTTCGACCAATCTTTTAATGCTTTAGATGAATTCTTTTGTTCGCTGGAGAAGGAAAGGTAAGTTTTGTCCATCCTTGGGTTCCAAATGGCATTAAAATCCGCACCTATTATGTATGAGTACTCGGGATGGTTTAACATTTCTCCTGTTAGTGAAGTGAAGAAACCCACTTCGTACAAATTCGGGGCATATACCGCTGCCAATGCAATTTTCCTGTTATTGTGTATAATCCTAGCTATAGTTATGCGCCCCTCAGCATCCGACCATACCCCTTTCAATTCGATATTTAATTTGCGTCTGACGACTATGGCTACCCCTCTAGTTCTCGTAGCAAAAGAAGAGTGACCAATATTATGGTATATGTTATCCGCTAACGTATTTATGTCTCCCTCTAAAATGTGCGTTTCGCTTAATAGTGCCACGTCCACATGTTCTTTTTTCATCAGTGTAAGCACGCTTTTGCGCTTGTGTTGTTTGTTTATCCCACCGGTGTTCCATACCATTATATTCAAACTAGCCATAGTCTATGCATGTTTCCGTGTAGTTTTTGGTAATGTTTCTGGAGTATGAAGCTACAATAGATGCACATCCAATTAATGAGGTCCCGTTGAGAGCCGAGCTTAAAAACATATATATATACAAATAAAAATCCCCTATTTTCCCCTCTCCCAGAAAGTCGAACATGCCTGTGTTCCAAGAACACATCCTCCGCGATTGACTTTCTCCCATGGTCCACCGGATTGCCCAACCTGAGCATTGTAATCCTAATTTTCCTATGCTCATTGCCATAGGATCTAACATTTCCATTCTATTGCAATAGAATGTCGCTTTTGGTCTTGCACCTTCCCTTACTGTAATGAAGTATTGTGATAAATAACCTAAAGATAAAAATAAAAAATAAAATAAAAAGAGAATAAACCTTTATCGACATATTCCTTTGAACCCTCCACCAACGTGTGAGGGAAAAAAAAAGGAAAAGATTGTAGATCAGTATTGACACTTAATGTGAAGAACATTGGAAAAGAATAATGTAAGTTACAATATATTTAAAAAATATATAGTAATATTGACACCTTAATGTGAAGAACATTGGAAAAGAACAATGTAAGTTAAATTATATTTAAAAAATATAGGGTGATGAGAAGAAAAAATTTAATAAAATAAAAATCAATGGAAAGATATAGATAATGAATAAGAGATAAATAATTATCAATGTGGAGAAGCCACTAGAACCGATTTAACTGATTAGATAAGATAGAAAAGCAGCGCCTTTTAGCGCTTCAATGTGCCTTTAATGGAGTGATTACTTAAATTGTTAGAATAACCTTGCTGTGCCCATACGTTTATGTGTGGATAATTTTAAAGTATTATTAAGGGCTGATTGCACTTCATTTAATTTATATATGCTATGTGTATGCACACCGAATGTTATTGTTAGAGTTGTATGCTTCGTTGTCATGGTGCCTTATATTCTAGAAGGTTGTAGAATATACTAGTGCCTAGACTATTTTACTTCGTTGTCATGGTGCCTTATATTCTAGAAGGTTGTAGAATATACTAGTGCCTAGATTATTTTACATTCCAGAGTGATCTAAGAGACCCAGGGCATTTGAGCGATAAACCCAGAATATTCCAGATAGATCTTTTTGCATTGATATTTATTTATTTGTCCCCTCAGAGACCAGAGACTGAAATTATAATGTATTATGAATCGTATTATACACAGTAAACATTGTTATAGACGACTTGCATATCGTTTGCTACTTTGATGAACACAGCAATGTTATTCCAACACTGGTGGAATGACCTCATTGATGAACACAATAAAGTCATTCCTACACTGGTATATATTTAGAGAGAGGCTTAACTGATTCCGGCATTTCCGTCATGCTTTGGGTTATTTGCTGCATTTTGAATCAGGAAATCCTCAGCATCAAAGGGTGTAAATGGACCTGACCTGCGGCCGTTATTGTCCAAGAATGATAACAGCGCCGGATATGCTAGCCTTGGCTTGTGGCCGGCTGTGTACAGCTTTTGCATCACAACTTTGTATGGTTGACGTCGGATGATGGCCTCTCTGCTCAAATCTTCGTAGATAAATATTGGTTTATCACCATACTTCAGCTTCCCACGTTGGTTGCGAGCATATTTGATGATTTCATCCCTTGTTGTAGTCTTCCGCAGAGTGACAATGATGACTCTCGGCCCGTTGATATTTTGCCCCTGGGAACCAATTCTGTAAACTTGTTCCACTTCTGGCACTTTGTTTGGGTCGGAGTTATTCAAAATCGTTGATAACTCGTTTGGAAAGTTGATGTCATCGCAGTTCACTGATTCATCAAGCCCCACTATGCGGATGTTATTCCGCCTGTGGTAACGATGGGTTTCTAGTTGCCTCTCCATCACTTCGTTTTTAAGCAATTTTATTTCCCTCCGGTATTCATCTTTAACTTTTTCCATCTCTTCTCCCATCACTGTCATGATACCTTCGTTCGCCTTGACTGCTTTTGTGTTTTCTGTCACCGAAATCTCCACTGTCGTGATTCGCTCTGACTGTGCATCGAACGCTTTCTTGACTTCTTCTAATTTCTCATCGATGTGATCGAATTTAGCCTCGATGCGATCGAATTTAGCCTCGACGTTTGCCTCGAGCGCCTTGATGTGTGTAATCTGTTCTTTCATCAGGTTAGACTGTTCTACCATCTGTTCTTTCATCAGGTTAGACTGTTCTACCATCTGTTCTTTCATCAGGTTAGACTGTTCTACCATCTGTTCTTTCATCTGGTTAGACTGTTCTAACTGTTCTTTCATCATGTTAGACTGTTCTACCATCAGGTTAGACAATGTGTTGAAATCGGGTGGATTTCTGCTTACTTCAGTTGACGGCAAATGGTAGATAGATGCAGTGACGTTGGAATCCATAAATCTGGCTGCTCTCCCTCTCACGGAGCTTGAATCTGTACCTTCTTTTATGTTGGTCTCTATTGACTCTCTTTCGGGGACCGTAATCGATGATCCCGGTACGTTGTCCTCTTCCTTCTCCTCCTCGGAGCTTGTCGCCGTCGGCTCAGAACCAGCGACGGTTCGGACGCGTCTATCTCGTATTTTTACGTCCTGCGCCGTTGAAGTTGCCGTAGTTATTTTCTCTGCCTTCTTTCCACCTTTAACCATATTGTCTTTTGATATGGTTAGTAGAGGGTCTTAACAATACATACGATGTGGTCTATTCTCTTTCTTTACTGTCCAAATAATATTTTTAAACGAAATTAGCGTTAGTGGGAGCGGAGCAATTGCAAAATGCGTGTGCTACATGTTGTAGCGTAACCGGAAGGTATTCTTGTTTACCAGAGAGGAGATCCGGTACAAGAATCGAGTTCGTTGGTTGACTTTTTTTATTACATTGGATGCCATTTTGTCACAGGAAAGATTAGCCTCTAGGATGGAACCTAGGTAGGTAATTTCATCTTTCCTTGTGACAATATTGTCACCCACTGTAACCGAGAAGCCGTCGGTCTTGCTGAGTTTGTTATTTGAACCGAAGAGTATGGACTCTGTTTTGCCCATGTGTAATGATAGTTTGTTGTCGGCGAGCCATATGCAGATTTTGCCTAGTTCCGAGCTGAGGGCTTTTTCAACCTGTAACTTGTTCTTGTCAGAGACCAGCAGGGCTGAGTCGTCCGCAAACAGGAACAAGTTGCAGTCACAAGCTGACGACATGTCATTTGCATAAATTAGGAATAGTAGCGGTCCTAGTATGCTTCCTTGTGGAACACCACAGCTCACTGTGAGGGGGGGGGATAGGGTACCGTTTACCTCCACCATCTGTTCTCTCCCCTCCAGGTAGGATTGTATCCAGCTCACTGATAAACTATCAAAACCTATTGCTTTTAGCTTGTCAATCAGAATGGTGTGATTGACAGTGTCGAAGGCCTTTTGTAGGTCCAGCATGACCATGCCGCAGTATTTGCCCGCGTCCACCTCTTGTTTGATGTGGTCGTTAAAATAGAGGAGGCATGTGTCAGTGTGTGGTAGTGACAGGTTGACCTTCTGTAGTGTGGTAGTGAAAGGTTAACCTTCTGTATTGTGGCAGTGAAAGGTTGACCTTCTGTAGTGTGGTAGTGAAAGTTTGACCTTCTGTAGTGAAGGTTTGACCTTCTGTAGTGTGGTAGTGAAAGGGTTAACCTTCTGTAGTGAAAGGGTTAACCTTCTGTAGTGTGGTAGTGAAAGATTAAGCCTTTGCAGTGTGGTAGTGAAAGGGTTAACCATGAAAAGCAGCTAAAAACAAGATGCGATTTATCAGCAATTTCATACATATAGGCACAGCAAATCAATCCGCGGGCGGGCGGGCGCGCTTTGGCCAAAAAGACTTAACACCATGTGAGATGAGCCTCCTCTCACACATCAACACAGACATCCTTCTGGCCCGGCGCTTCAAAGGGCAGCAGCGGGAGCTCTGCGTGAGCTCTTTGATTCGGGAAGTCTGTTTCCTCCCAGCGAGGGGGATCTTCTGAGATCTCCCGGATCAAAGCTGTCACGGGTGTGGAAACACAGCGGAGTCTGTACCAAGACCCAGGCTCTGTCACGGGACAGGCCTCTGAGACAGAGTCTCATATTGTCCTGAGACCAGGCTCTGTCACGGGACAGGCCTCTGAGACGTCTCATATTGTCCTGAGACCCAGGCTCTGTCACGGGACAGGCCTCTGAGACGTCTCATATTGTCCCGCTGCTTGGAGAGACTCACGCGAGGTGGAAGCTCTTCGCACACACACACACACACACACACACACACACACACACACACACACACACACACACACACACACACACACACACACACACACACACACACACACACACACACACACACACACACACACACCCGCCGTAAACTCCACGCCTCGCGTTTTCGCCACTTCTGTTCATTCTTTTGTCTCCGTCACAATAGACGAAGACTTGATGTCAACGGAGGAAGGCTTTAATTTACATCCTCAAGCCCCTTCCCCTCTTCCCTCCCCGCCCGCCCGCCCGGTATTTATGAAATGCTGTGTCCAACACCCTAGTGGATCTGTTGCGGTTAAACCTCGGAGGGGCTTTCCCTCTCGGCTCTCCTTTCTCTCGGCTCTCGAGTGCAGCCTGGAGCCAGTCAATAGTTCAACAATAACACATGTCTGCAAGGCCCTGTCCAGGGGACCAAAATACCCCACTGGAAAAGGGGATGTCGGGCCTATTAGGATGTGAATCAGTCAGTTTCCTGAGGCAGTCGAGCAGAGCAGCTCTCTCTCTCTCCTCTCTCTCTCTCTCTCTCGCTCTCGCTCTCTCTCTCTCTCTCTCTCTCTCTCTCTCTCTCTCTCTCTCTACAGTAATGTCTGTGTTCCGTGGATAATTATTCCCATATGTGTGTCACAGTGACCAAATCTCTGTGTGTGTTAGAGCCTGGCCGATTGATTGGCCGATCACAGACATATCGGTATCGAGTGATATGTTGGCCGTTAGGTGCCGATAATAAAATGTTTTTTTTTATTAACATAATGCAGAGGAAAATGCATGCCGACTCCATTGTTTACAAATAACTCTGTCATAATACTCAGTCATTGTCTACATAATACTCAGTCATTGTCTACATATAACTCAGTCATTGTTTACAATACTCTCCACAGACTCAGCAGCTGTCTGCATGAATCTCATAGCTAGCTTGATAGTCGAGAATACATGGTTTAAAGTTAGTAGAGGACATCAGACGTTTTGCCACTCATGATGTTGTTTTAATATACCTAACTATTACCTAAATATAAAGATATATAAAGATAAACGAATAATTAGTGAAGATTAACACATTGACCGCCAGCAGCAGGGGGCGCTGATACCCCATTCATCGCCAGGTCTTTATTCAATGGATATAGTTTTAGACTGTGACATTTGCGAGTGCTTAAAATATATCTTATATTATATCTATGGGTCTAATAACGCCGTCGAGTCTCAGTGAGTTGCTTCTAGTCAACATGCCCGAGACGGATTGTTTTTTCATCCGTACATTTCCGTTTTATACCGTTTTGAATAGAGTATGGTTTGGGTGTTTTTCAGTAATTCCAGGAAAAAGACAAGAAAAAGGCATTTTACTGTAATCCAGTCATCACGTTGTAATTTTTCGGCTGATTATCTAATCATCCTGAAATCAACGCTAGATTATCAGTATTATGTCTCCTCGTCCATACATGAAATGACCGTCGTAGCGGGGCGCTCGCCCCCCCCCCCTCCTCCTACCCAACGGTAAACAGCCATACACGGTCCACACAGATAGAAGTGATCTGGTTAGAAATAAATGTCAGATCAACGATCAAATTTATATACACTATAATGTTCTTACCTTGTACCTGATGTAATGCAAAAGAGATAATCCAAATATCTGATCGCAATTCCAAATAATGCTCGTGGAGGTCTGTACCACACTACCGACCGTTTCACAATGACGGGCGGGCGGAGTTACTGTTCAATGCCATCGTTGTATAGAACTGGCTCGCCTGTGTATTTAAACCCCGCCCGCCCAGCTCAGATCGGCTACTAAAACACAACAGCCCATTTTCAATGAAATGCAATAGCTCCGCCTGGCAGTAGAGGGCAGTGTTGACCGTCTGCCAGCTCAGACAGGCTCTGAAGGGGATACCAGAGGCTGCGGCTATGAATTATGAATAGATATAGCGAATAAACGAAACAACGATCCCGAAAACGAGTTAACTCGTTTCTGGCGCACATTGTGTTAAGCTATTTAGAATAGAATATAGAATAGAACATGCAAACTATTTATTTTTTATTTTTTATATATACTTTATTTTACAGATGGCTGAGGGTGGAAGAAGTAAGGTGTGGGACTACATAAAAAAGAAATATATATATGTATTTGATATATGACGAATATGGACCAATATATCTATATCCGAATATTTTACTCCCTAATATCGGCCCTAGAAGTCCAGTCTGGGTTGGTTCTGGCGTGCATGCGTGTGTGGGGGTTCTGTTGGTGTGCAACGCGGTGGCTCCGTGGACCTGATCACGTTTAACCTGCCTGGCCGGGTTTCTAAGTAAATGAATCATCTTCTCCAGAGGTCGTCCCAGCCGGGTGGAGCTGTGTGAACCCTCCTCTTCCTCCTCTTCCTCTTTGGCTCAGCTCTTATCTCTCTGGCTTCCTTCCCTTCTTCCTCTTTCCATCCTTCCTTCCTTCCTTCCACGCCCCGTGGTTTAAGGTTAACATATTCGCTGGAAATTTGACATGATCTGACGGGCAGCAAATCTAAACGGGTCTTATCTCGAGCCCAGCGTTCTGGAAATTCACTGGGTCTCTCTCTCTCTGGTCTCTCTCTCTCTGGTCTCTTTCTCTCTCTCTCTCTCTCTCTCTCTCTCTCTCTCTCTCTCTCTCTCTCTCTCTCTCTCTCGGTTCCTTCTTAAAGGTGCACGGCCCACATCGCAGTCGCTGTCTGTGCCTGAGTGACTTGTTTAATGTTAAAAACCAACAGTATTTTTTTTTTTTTCACGTTTTGTTCAATAGAGCACCCAGCCAAGGGATACAGTATTAAAGCATTGCACTGCAGGTGACAGAGCACCCAGCCAAGGGATACAGTATTAAAGCATTGCACTGCAGGTGACAGAGCTCACAGCCAAGGGATACAGTATTAAAGCATCGCGCTGCAGAGCTCACAGCCAAGGGATACAGTATTAAAGCATCGCGCTGCAGGTGACATAGAGATGCTCATTTCATGCCTATGTCTATTTTATGTCTACATTACTGCTGTGAAGCACTTTGGGCTGCAATTCTTGTATGAAAGGTTCTATACAAATACAGTTTTATTATTATTATTATTATTATTATTATTATTATTATTAATAATAGGAAGACCGTTGGCAGTTTTAGGGGTTTGATTCCCAAAAAGATATATGTAATATATATTATATATTTTTTGTTGTTGTTCCCTGATCCCCTTCCCTTAGCTGCACCCTCCTGTTAAGCGCCTTGGGTCTCCTGAAAGGCGCTATATAAATCTAAGATATTATTATTATTATTATTATTACTTACTCATGATACTGTAGTGAATTTGGATAAAATAATCCATTAAATCGCATTTAAGTTACAGCCTTTACCTCCCAGGGTCTCTTGAAACCCAGTGGGCTGAGAGAAGTTGTCTCGCCCCGCTGGGTGTGAACACAACCCCCCCCCCCCCGGTGGATTCCTGGAATTCATTAGCAGCAGCAGCCGCTGGTGTTTGCCCTGCTTTTCTCTTCCTCCGCGCGCGAGAGAGAGAGAGAGAGGGAGGGAGAGAAGTCCACATTTCCCCTGGAATTCCTCCTCCTCTCCTAAGTGCTGCACTGCCTTGTTGTGTGAGGAGGGGACACAATAGTGGAGGCCAGGGTGCGGGCACGGTGCCAGCCGCGGCCCACCGTATATCTCTCTCCCTCTCCCCCGGCTCCAGTCAAAGCCCCCAGTGCTCGCCGCCGTGCTCTCTTGACCCCTGACCCCGTTCCCTCAGTAACACATTCCAGAGCGGAGAGAGAGAGAGAGAGAGTCTCGGAGGAGCGGAGCTGGTCTCGCGGGTCTGTCGGTAGTGTGTTGAGAGATATCACTGAATGCAATTGGATATTGTTATTCCACAGTCTGCAAGCGATAGCCCGGGTTTTCTTCTCTTTTTTTTTTGGCACGTCGGAAAATGAAAACATTCCCGAGAAGGAGGCGAACGGGTAAAAATACCTCCATTCATTTAACGCCGGGGGCCCATTCAGGGAGGTTAGTGAGCGCTGGTGGGTCTGCCACCTCACCCATTCACCAGCTCGGTGGGGGAGGGAGGTTAGTGAGCGCTGGTGGGTCTGTCAACTCACCCATTCACCAGCTCGGTGGGGGAGGGAGGTTAGTGAGTGCTGGTGGGTCTGTCAACTCACCCATTCACCAGCTCGGTGGGGGGAGGTTAGTTAACTCACCCATTCACCAGCTCGGTGGGGGAGGGAGGTTAGTTAACTCACCCATTCACCAGCTCGGTGGGGGAGGGAGGTTAGTTAACTCACCCATTCACCAGCTCGGTGGGGGAGGGAGGTTAGTTAACTCACCCATTCACCAGCTCGGTGGGGGAGGGAGGTTAGTTAACTCACCCATTCACCAGCTCGGTGGGGGAGGGAGGTTAGTTAACTCACCCATTCACCAGCTCGGTGGGGGAGGGAGGTTAGTCACCTCACCCATTCACCAGCTCGGTGGGGGAGGGAGTTTAGTCACCTCACCCATTCACCAGCTCAGTGGGGGAGGGAGGTTAGTCAACTCACCCATTCACCAGCTCGGTGGGGGACGTACACTCAACAGTCACCAAGTACGGTAAGACGTCTTAACAGTGACATACACTACTAAAGGCCCTCCCATAGTCGAGCGGACCGTACGCGGACCGGACTCAAAGCGGACTCAAAGCGGACTCAAAGCGGACTCAAAGCGGACTCAAAGCGGCGGACTCAAAGCGGACTCAAAGCGGACTCCAAGTGCGAAGCTCCAATTTTCTAATGCGCGGACGTCCGCTCCGCTCACTTGGTGTCACACAATAAAAGGCTGCTCTGTGTTTTGGATGACATCGACCTGCATTTAATGTGACACCGATCTGCATTTTACTCTGAACACTCGCTCCGTGCCAAGTGAGAGTAGGGCAGGATCATGATTAAATGGGTAGGATTGGTCCGGTAAAACGTTGGCAGGTAGATGGCGCTAAATTTTGTTTTACTATCGCGAATCGTCATCCATTCCAATTCATATACATTTGGACCATGATGTCGTTTTTCATCATCTGAAGAAACTTGAGAAGTTTGAATGGCTTTTCTAAATGAAGTGTGTAAAACTGGCAGTTTTATTTATAAATATTGGAAACGGAGATAACCTGGACTCTTTATTTTGATCGGATGACGACGACGTGACAGAAGTCTAAACAGCGTGGGGAAAATTGTGTAAACTGCCGCGAGACATGTAGGAAATTGGTACGACGTCCGCGTACGGTCCGCTCGACTATGGGAGGGCCTTAACAGTCACCAAATACGGTAAGTCCTCTTGACAGTAACAGCCAAAAGGAGGATGGCATTTCTGTTTTCCAAGGAGGCAGCTCTATATTTAGTCGTGGGGGAATGGGTGTGCTGCATATTTCTCATTAGTCATGTCACTATTGTTACTAGTATATCAACATGTTTGGGGACGCCGCCTCATATATAATTGGTTTATGGAAATAGACGAAAACGGTCGCCACCCATACCGTGGAGAAATGACTAACGGGGATGTGAAGCCTAATGATGTTGCCATTATATAAATAGGTCACGCTTTGATGATACGACTTGCATGTCAAACAGGAGTTTGGCTGGATGGGTCTTGTGAGTGATTATTCCTTCCTTCAAGGCCTTGCTCTAAAACGCCCTGTCCCGGCCTACGTGCCCTGTCCCGGCCTACGTGCCCTGTCCTGGCTGACGTGCCCTGTCCCGGCCTACATGCCCTGCCCCGGCCTACATGCCCTGCCACGGCCTACATGCCCTGTCCCGGCCTACATGCCCTGTCCCGGCCTACATGCGTGCCAGAGAAGCTTGTGCTTTATCTAATGTCGAGAGGCGAGTCTTTATTTGCCCCCGCTCCCCGACATTTAGTAAACACAGGCATAAAAGCCCCAGGCGCTCTTATCTGCCCTGTCCCGGCCTACATGCCCTGTCCCGGCCTACATGCCCTGTCCCAGCCTACATGCCCTGTCCCAGCCTACATGCCCTGTCCCGGCCTACATGCCCTGTCCCGGCCTACATGCGTGCCAGAGAAGCTTGTGCTTTATCTAATGTCGAGAGGCGAGTCTTTATTTGCCCCCGCTCCCCGACATTTAGTAAACACAGGCATAAAAGCCCCAGGCGCTCTTATCTGCCCTGTCCCGGCCTACATGCCCTGTCCCGGCCTACGTGCCCTGTCCCGGCCTACATGCCCTGTCCCGGCCTACATGCCCTGTCCCGGCCTACATGCGTGCCAGAGAAGCTCGTGCTTTATCTAATGTCGAGAGGCGAGTCTTTATTTGCCCCCGCTCCCCGACATTTAGTAAACACAGGCATAAAAGCCAGGCGCTCTTATCTGGACAGTAGCCGTTCCCACCCAGCCGCGGTGAGGACCACAGGACACGGCTCTGCCGCTACTCCCTATAAACACACACAAACACACAGTCCCTGTCCAACTGTCTTTTCGCGTCCGCTCCCCCCCCCACCCCCCCCCCCACCCCACCCCCCGCACGCCTCCCACTCCCCGCTCCTTCCTCCTCCAGCTCGGGGGTTTGCATAACAGGTAGTCGCAGGCATTTCCTCGTCCTGAGCAGGGATATCCTGGCGCCCGACAGTCGCTCCCCGGCCCGCCGCCGCTCCGGCCCAGCAGCTCCAGAGACCCGCGGGCTAAATTTAGCCCCTCTCTCTCTCTCTCTCTCTGCGCACAGAGCCCCTCTCTCTCTCCACATGGAGCCCTTCTCTCTCTCTCTCTGCGCACGGAGCCCCTCTCTTGCCCAACGCCATGCCGTCTCAGTGCCGCCCGGAGGGGCTGCGGTTCTCCCAAACGACTCCCCCGAGCGCCGGCTTACGCACGGGTGTTAGCCCCCCCCCCCCCATCCCGCCCATGTGCCCCCGCTGACTGGGAAGGTGGTGCTGGTGGTGGAGGGGCGGGGGAGGGGTTGTTCGCTACACACACCGCCCCCGCTGTCCCTCTGCCCGCGCGTCTATTCCTGGTTGTTCTTTTGCTTTAATTGACTTTTCCTAGAAAATCCCGTCTCTAGCTGATAAGAGGCCAAGCTTTTTCTCCCTCGGTTTCCTCGTTTTCCATTTCCTTTTCTCTGCGTCCATTTGTTTGGTCTCTGGATTTATACGTATCTTTTCCCCTCCGAGCCAACATCGAAAAGCTTGGGAACCGTGCTGATGTTTCTCTGTGTGCGTGGGCGGTGGTGGTGGTGGTGGTGGTGGTGGGTGGCGCTGGATTTATGTCTCTTTGTAATCCTGTGGCCATTTTTAGACGGGAGGAAAGCTGAATGAACAGAGAATTCACATGGCAGCCACTCGTTCTGCGTTCCGAGAACCATCTCACTTAAAGAAAGTACCGGTACTTACTTTATGTTGGGATTCAGGTGAATAACGGTGTTAGCTAGCGGGGGAAGGCGAGGGGTATCTAGGGGCATTTGGTCTAATTTTGAGGCGTACACAGGTTTTTTGTTCTGGCTGATGTGTGTCAGTGTTCAGTGTGGGGTTTTCCCTTTATTAAATGAGCTTGCTAAGTGGTTTTTTTTTTTTTTTTTTTAAGTGTCAAATTGAACTTGTTGAAACCTGCAGATACCCTGTCTTTGTGTATCAGAATAGTATTAAGTATAGAATTAGTATTAGAAAGGATTAGTATAAAATTTGCATTTCGCCCCCGGAAAGGACACCACGCATTAGCATTTCGCCCCCAGAATGGACACCATGCATTACAGTGTGTGATGAATCAGGTGCTCTGGTAGGTAGGTACTCACTGGCCAGCTGGAACAGGGCGGCGATGGCCTCCTCCCACCACTGGGACTCCTGGCTGATGAAGGGCAGCTCCATCAGGCCCAGCAGGAAGATCAGCTGGCCTGCCGTCAGCGCCACCGTGGCCATGAGGTTACAGGCCCTCATCATGTCAAACTGCACTGGAGACGGCGGAGAGGAGAGAGGGGTGTGTTACTACCAGCCAGCAGCATCCATTCAGACATGGTGGTGACCTGCCTCAAGTGGAACTAAGAAGGCTACTATACTTATACAGTAAATGGTGCATTTATATAGCAGCTTTTATCCAAAGCGCTTTATAATTTTGTTCCTCACATTCACCCCTTCACTCACACATTCACACACCGACGGCGGCGGAGGCGACCAATGCAAGGTGCCAACCTGCTCATCGGGAGCAGTTAGGGGTTAAGCGTCTTGCTCAAGGACACTTCGACGCGCTGCCCGGGAGGAGCGGGAATGGAACCCGGGAACCCTTCCGATTACCAGACGACCGCTCTACCTCCTGAGCCACTGTCGCCCACTACCTATCATGCTATATGTGACTATAATAATACTATGCACCCAGAGTGTAACATTCAAGTTCAGCGCTATTTGACCACTGAGCCTTAGCTGCCAGAGTTGTACCCTTCCTGCTGACTTGTTGTTCACAATCTGTAAGTCTCTTTGGATAAAGGCGTTAGCGGGATGACTAAACGTAAATGTGAGGCTTCCTCTATAAAGGTTTTACTACTTTTGAAGGTCAGGGTTTTACCAGGCAAGAGCTCTTTTGGGCAGCGTCCTGTAGCTGGAAACTTTCATTGCGAAAGGAAACGTGAGACACAGGATTAAGAAAAACAATAACATTTTTGAATAAGGTTTTTCCATCGGTCGGTAGTCGAGCGCCAGAAGCGTGGTTAAGAAATAACTACTACACATGTGAACATAACAGCCCTGCAGAACTCTAACCCCATATGTTTGCCTGTACCTAATAATGTAGAATTATTGTTTATTTGTACATTGTCTGTAGTACATGTCTGATGTAAATATTTAGCATGATGTGTTTTTAACCTGTTCTTAATTACCTGTATGCCATTATATGTTATGCTTTCTTTGTTAGCGGCCTTTTAACACCAGGCCCAGGGACAACAGTTGCCAAAATTAGCTTTGGCTGAATGAATGAAAACTTTATTTAACAGATTGCAGAATGGGTACAACAATACAGTACGGCTCAATACACACAATTGTTAAGGGGATGCAGACCTGAGAAAGACGTTTGTCTTGTTTACATCAGGGTCCCCCATTTTCAATTCATATAGACACTGTCTCACACATTTACATTCATGTTCATTAATGTGTGCTGTCCCTGTTCAAATAAAGTTTAAACGGAAACTGAAACTGAAGCTTTATGACAGAGGCTGAGGCGCCTTCTTTTCCAATGGTGTCCAGCAACAGCATTGAAGAAGTCTGCCTGGTCAACCACAGGGTTGGGACTTTCACAGGCAGAATGGACTCAAACTAGAGCTGGACTGTAATGTTTCCACCATGCAGATACATTTTCACAGGATTGTTAGTCCACTACAAGGCCTCTCTTGTCTGCAAATGTACCCAAATAAGGTTTGCAGTCGAATGAGCATTTCGCCCCAGAATGGACACCAGGCATTAGCGTTTCGCCCCAGAATGGACACCATGCATTAGCACTTCGCCCCAGAATGGACACCAGGCATTAGCATTTCGCCCCAGAATGGACACCATGCATTAGCGTTTCACCCCAGAATGGACACCATGCATTAGCGTTTCACCCCAGAATGGACACCATGCATTAGCGTTTCACCCCAGAATGGACACCATGCATTAGCGTTTCGCCCCAGAATGGACACCATGCATTAGCGTTTCACCCCAGAATGGACACCATGCATTAGCGTTTCACCCCAGAATGGACACCATGCATTACAGTCGGGTTAGGACTTTCACCGGCAGAATGGACTCAAACTAGAGCTGGACTGTAATGTTTCCACCATGCAGATACATTTTCACAGGAATGTTAGTCCACTACAAGGCCTCTCTTGTCTGCAAATGTACCCAAATACGGTTTGCAGTTGAACTTATTAGTCAGGACTCTGTAGCCCTAGCAAACCCCCTGCATCAGGCTCCCAAATATATACAGCCCTGCTTGGTGCTACTACCATGCTGCTGATCCAGTCCCTTTGACGTCGATGTTGTGTTAACCCACAGTGACCTGTGTGTGTTCTAGTGTTGACCCATCTCTCTGGTCGGTCGTCAGAGAGACCGCCTGGTAACCTAACCAGTGAGGCCCGGCGTGTCCTGTGTTATCGTCGGTCCCGCTCGTAAATCAGCCTAATACGGACCAATACGCTGGAGGAGAGATTAGCCTCTGACATTCAATCACTCTCTCACTCGTCTCTCACTGCCACTTTACTGTTGTTGTTGTCGTTGAGCACTATTATTACCGTGTAATCAGATGAGATGAGATCATCCTTTATTGATCCCCTTGAGGGGGAAATTCGGGCATAATATGCACTTTGACAAATGTTCCCGACGAATACATTTCAATCGCGTTATCCTCAGTAAGTCAGTAAGTATCACTTTCATGCTCCAAGTCCGAGCACTGAGATCAACCAATCTGTCCCCGGGACTAGGCTGAAGATCAGAGGCGACCGAGCCTTTGGGCTCTGGAACAGCCTGCCCCTGTAAGGTGTATTTGAACAGACGGATGCATTAGATTAGTTTAGTTTAGTTCAAGGTGTATTTGAACAGACGGATGCATTAGTTTAGTTTAGTTAAAGGTGTATTTGAACAGACGGATGCATTAGTTTAGTTTAGTTCAAGGTGTATTTGAACAGACGGATGCATTAGTTTAGTTTAGTTCAAGGTGTATTTGAACAGAGAGATGCATTAGTTTAGTTTAGTTAAAGGTGTATTTGAACAGACGGATGCATTAGTTTAGTTTAGTTCAAGGTGTATTTGAACAGACGGGTGCATTAGTTTAGTTTAGTTCAAGGTGTATTTGAACAGACAGATGCATTAGTTTAGTTTAGTTCAAGGTGTATTTGAACAGACGGATGCATTAGTTTAGTTTAGTTCAAGGTGTATTTGAACAGACGGATGCATTAGTTTAGTTTAGTTCAAGGTGTATTTGAACAGAGAGATGCATTAGTTTAGTTTAGTTAAAGGTGTATTTGAACAGACGGATGCATTAGTTTAGTTTAGTTCAAGGTGTATTTGAACAGACGGATGCATTAGTTTAGTTTAGTTCAAGGTGTATTTGAACAGACGGATGCATTAGTTTAGTTTAGTTCAAGGTGTATTTGAACAGACGGATGCATTAGTTTAGTTTAGTTCAAGGTGTATTTGAACAGAGAGATGCATTAGTTTAGTTTAGTTCAAGGTGTATTTGAACAGACGGATGCATTAGTTTAGTTTAGTTCAAGGTGTATTTGAACAGACGGATGCATTAGTTTAGTTTAGTTCAAGGTGTATTTGAACAGACAGATGCATTAGTTTAGTTTAGTTCAAGGTGTATTTGAACAGACGGATGCATTAGTTTAGTTTAGTTCAAGGTGTATTTGAACAGACGGATGCATTAGTTTAGTTTAGTTCAAGGTGTATTTGAACAGACGGATGCATTAGTTTAGTTTAGTTCAAGGTGTATTTGAACAGACGGATGCATTAGTTTAGTTTAGTTCAAGGTGTATTTGAACAGACGGATGCATTAGATTAGTTTAGTTTAGTTCAAGGTGTATTTGAACAGACGGATGCATTAGTTTAGTTTAGTTCAAGGTGTATTTGAACAGACGGATGCATTAGATTAGTTTAGTTTAGTTGAAGGTGTATTTGAACAGACGGATGCATTAGTTTAGTTTAGTTCAAGGTGTATTTGAACAGACGGGTGCATTAGTTTAGTTTAGTTCAAGGTGTATTTGAACAGACGGATGCATTAGTTTAGTTTAGTTCAAGGTGTATTTGAACAGACGGGTGCATTAGTTTAGTTTAGTTCAAGGTGTATTTGAACAGACGGATGCATTAGTTTAGTTTAGTTCAAGGTGTATTTGAACAGACGGATGCATTAGTTTAGTTTAAAGAGGACACCAGGACACACATTGCATCGCCTATTTTAGCCTCTTATTGACCTGGTTGGTCAACTGCGGTTGTTTTAAATGTGCTCTATAAATAATAACCTTCGAGTCGAGACGTTCTCACCGCACTTACGTTTGACGGTGCTGCGTGACTCCTGGTAGCCCGCGTACTCGGAGCCCCATCCCAGGCCCTCGCACTGTCTCTGCGCCCCCTGGCCCCGCCTCACGGCCTGGGGGTCGTCGCGGCCCCCCCTCTCCCCCCCGCCGGCGGAGGGGCACATCTTCCAGAGCCCCACGCTGCGCCTGCGTCCGTCCTCCAGCGCCTGCAGCACCCAGCCGGGGGTGAAGGCCGCCACGTTGTTGAGCACCAGCGACAGCAGCGCCACGGCCACCGCCGCCGCCACCAGCCTCTGCGCGGCCACGCGTCTCCCGCCGCCCCCCGCCACCTCGTCGTCTCCCGCCGCGGCGCCCCCTCCCCGCCTCGCCTCCTCCTCCTCCTCCTCCTCCCGGGCAGCGGTCCTCTCCTCCCCCTCCACCACCTCCTCCTCCTCCAGCTAGCTGAACGCTGAACCCAGCGTATACGCGGCGGGAGGTGTGGGGCTGGTGAAGTGTGTCGGTCTTCTTGAGGCTCAGCTAGAGAACATCTCCGTTCATCCTCATGGGTTAAGTCCTCAGCCCTCCTCCTCGCACTGGACCGCGGGCACGCGGGGTTAATCCAACAGACCGCGGGTTCCATTCCTCTGGCTCCTGCTGGCTGCAGCGTGACTCTCTCTCTCTCTCTCTCTCTGACCTCGCTTCTTTGTTTTCACGCTCCTCTTCTCCTTCGCTCTGTTATCTCCTTCTTGTTCTCCTCTTTCTCCTCGTTCTCCTCGTTCTTCACCGCTCGACTTGTTGCGCTCCTCTTCAGTTTCTCCTCTGCAGCTGCTGTGTGCCGTCCGTCCGTCTGTCTGTCTGTCTGTCTGTCTGTCTGTCTGTCTGTCTGTCTGTCTGTCTATCTGTCTGCCTGTCTTTCTGTCTTGTCTTTCTTTGTCTTTCTTTGTCTTGTCTTGTCTTTCCTTGTCTTGTCTTGTCTTGTCTGGGCGGCACGGAGGAGTCTAGAAGCAGAGAGAGGCACAGATCCTCTGGATAGTGTAGCTGAAGTCTTGGCTCACTGGTGC
>NW_028169682.1:0-1000 GCF_963971535.1 Notolepis coatsorum | reverse complement strand
ACAGACCCAGACCCAGACTGGCCCGGGCCTGAAGCAGTGATTATAGTGCTGGACAGTGGGAGCTGGGGGCGGCTCGTCATTAGTCTGGTTAATCACAGCCTGGCTCGGGTTAAGCTCCACAGCCTCCAGAGACAGGCCGATGAGCTGGAAGCCGTGCCCAGCCTACAGTGCATGGGTCTGGGCTATAGCGACTCCCCCGGCCCCTGGCCTCCTCCAGCCAGTAATCTATAACTCTCCTCTGGAGCAATGAGCTGAGGCTCACAGCCTCCTGGATAACAGACACACTCTGCATGGTAATGAGAGGCACACACACACGTGTGCATGCACATGCACACACACACACACACACACACACACACACACACACACACACACACTCTCTCTCTCTCTCTCTCTCTCTCTCTCTCTCTCTCTCTCTCTCTCTCTCTCTCTCTCTCTCTCTCTCTCTCTCTCTCTCTCTCTCTCTCTCTCTCTCGGAGCGAAGGATAAACTAACACACACACACACACACCTGGACACAGACACACACTTTCCACCAATGAGATCTTCCAATCGGCGACTGGTCTCTACCCGGGTCCGTTACACTTCACCCCCGTGAATAACATTGTGCGTTCAATACGATCCCGCGGACGAGCCAGCCCTCAAGTGTCTAACCTGTTAAGCGGTGACCTTGACTTAATGACCGATGTGATTCAACATCTAAATGCTTAACTACCTCTGTCTACGGAGGGAAATAATAACCAGCTCAGCAGGGTGGCTGGATAACGACCATAGGGACCACGGTGCTTAGACAGAAGAAACGTCTACACACACACACACACACACACACACACACACACACACACACACACACACACACACACACACATGCTCTCACACATACACCCTGGGGACGCGGGGGGCTCGGCCCAGCGGGAAACCTCTTGAGAGGTGTATCCGAGGCAGGCCTATGATTGGCCGGTTTTCTCTATCCCAGAGTCCCCTGTGAACTCATTAGCCT
>NW_028169683.1:0-32031 GCF_963971535.1 Notolepis coatsorum | reverse complement strand
GGCTTTTGTTAACTAGGACCCAGTGAAGTCACAGATGGACACAGGAAGAAAGGGCAAAGGAAAAGTGTTTTCGTTTTTTTTCTCCAATCATCTGACTTGGGTCTCTTCCATCTCTTCTCTCCAGGAGAGCAGAAATCCCACAACCTTATAAATGTGATGTTGCTGCATTTTGTTTGTGTTTCGCGGATTTCACTCCTGAAGGGGAGGGATTTCCACTCTCTATTGTGTCCAATAGACGAGCGCCCTTTTCGATTGCGTGACATTGTTCAGGAAGTTTGGTGCACTTGACAAATTGCAGTGTGAAAGCAAACCGAACCAAATTAAGAATGCAACAATGTTGCCACTGCACCCCCCCTGAATCGCACCGAGTCCATGGTAACAACAGATGAGGTACTAAAAAAACTGAGTGCCCTCCAACCTAACAAGGCCACTGGCCAGTGGCCATGACAACATCCCTTCCAAATTCCTCAGAGACTCAGCAGCCGCCATCACCCCAGTCATCACACACATAATAAACCTCTCCATAAAACAGGGACACGTCCCCAAGGACTTCAAAATTGCGAGGGTGAGCCCTCTGCACAAAAAGGGCAGCAAATTAGACCCAGGCAACTACCGCCCTGTCTCTATTCTTACCTCCATCTCGATAGTCTACGAACAGGTCGAAAAGTACCTAGCGGAAAAAAAATCTAATCTACGAATTCCAATCTGGCTTCAGAACATCCCACTCCACTGACACATGCCTTCTCTATTTGAACGACCACATCAAACAAGAGGTGGACGCGGGCAAATACTGCGGCATGGTCATGCTGGACCTACAAAAGGCCTTCGACACTGTCAATCACTCCATTCTGATTGACAAGCTAAAAGCAATTGGTTTTGATAGTCTATCAGTGAGCTGGATGCAATCCTACCTTGAGGGGAGGGAACAGATGGTGGAGGTAAACGGTACCCTATCCCCCCCGCCTCACAATGAGCTGTGGTGTTCCACAAGGAAGCATACTAGGACCTCTACTGTTCCTAATTTATGCAAATTACATGTCGTCAGCTTGTGACTGCAACTTGTTCCTGTTTGCGGACGACTCAGCCCTGCTGGTCTCTGACAAGAAAAGTTACAGGTTGAAAAAACCCTCAGCTCGGAACTAGGCAAAATCTGCATATGGCTCGCGGATAACAAATTATCATTACACATGGGCAAAACAGAGTCCATTCTCTTCGGTTCAAATAACAAACTCAGCAAGACCGACGGATTCTCAGTTACAGTGGGTGACAATATTGTCACAAGGAAAGATGAAATTACCTACCTGGGTTCCATCCTAGAGGCTAATCTTTCCTGTGACAAAATGGCATCCAATGTAATAAAAAAAGTCAACCAACAAACTCGATTCTTGTACCGGATCTCCTCTCTGGTAAACAAGAATACCCTGAAGACTCTGGCAGGAGCACTCATTCAAGGGTACTATGACTATGCTTGCACCTCATGGTACCAAAGCACCTCAAAGGCGCTAAAAACAAAATTACAAACATCTCAAAACTAACTGGTCAGACTACTGCTTGACCTTACTCCTAGAACCCACCTCACCCCTGCCCACTTTGACAACCTAGGATGGCTTAGAGTAGACGACAGAGTACAGCAACTTGCAATGGGCCTGGTCTACAAGATACACTACACGACCAAGGTACCCATGTACATGTCAAAATACTTCCCCAAGGTCAGTGAATACCACGATCACAACACCAGAGGGAGCTCCACAAATCATGTTAAACCCAGATTCGGCTCAAACAAGGGACTAAACACGTTTCGCAATTATGCCACATCAATGTGGAACGCCCTACCTAAAGCTGTAAAGGAATGTGAATCACTACCCACTTTCAAAAAACACCTACGGGAGACTGCAATTCGAAACTGGCCCCTGTAAATGTCCTAACCCAACCCCCTCCGATGTACAGTAAATTACCTAGTATGGTTTAGTCAATATTCCAATGTACAGTTTTGCTTGTTTGTACAGTGTTCCCCCCCCCCCCAACCCCCTCCAATGTACAGTAAATTACCTAGTATGGTTGTCAATATTCCAATGTACAGTTTTGCTTGTACAGTTATACAGTGTTCCCCCCCCCCCCCAACCCCTCCTTCTGTACGACAAGCCATCAGGAAGGGCACAACTCTATCAGCTGAGCAACAATGTTCATCAAAGTGTTGAGTGCTACAGTGTAGGTTAGTTTATTAGGACAAGTGCATGACAGTACGGTTAGTTAGGGTTAGATTTTTATTTATTTTTTATTCAGATAATGGTTGAAGAAGTGCGTCTTTAGTCGACGGCGAAAGATTGGACGTGTTTCGGCTGTCCTAACTGGGGTGGGTAGTTCATTCCACCATTGTGGGGCAAGGACTGAAAATAGGCGACTTCTCTTTGATGACCCTCCCGGAGCTTGGATATGAGTAGGTCTGAGGCGGCCAGAAGATGAGGGTGTGTAGTTAGAGACCATTGACCGGAGGTAGGCGGGAGCGGTTCCCTTTGCCGCACGGTATGCTAGGTCGAGGGCCTTGAAGCGGATTCGTGCAGCAATGGGGAGCCAGTGCAGGTCTCTAAGAAGTGGGGTGACATGGGCCGACTTCGGTAGGTTTGAGATCAGGCGGGCCGCTGCGTTCTGAATGAGTTGAAGAGGGGACCCTGATGTAAACAAGACGAAAGTCTTTCTCTGGTCTGCATCCCCTTAACAATTGTGTGTATTGAGCCGTACTGTATTGTACCCATTCTGCAATCTGTTAATAAAGTTTTCAATCAATCAATCAATCCACCGAACTATACAGTATGTGAAAGCGACCTTAGAGACCGAGGAGGATCAGCAGATCAGGCTCTGATCACTAAGCCTGGCTGAGGAGGAGACTTGGAAGCAGGATGGAGTTGTCAAGGTGCTGAAGGAAGGGAGGCTGTGGTGAGGATCGAGGTGTGTGTGCGTGCGTGTGTGTGCACGCGCATGTGTGTGTGTGTGTGTGCGTGTGTATGTGTACATTTGTATGGCACAGATGGAAAGACTTCTCAGGGATTACTGTGTTGCTGGGAGCCGAGAGAGGTGGTAATTGCATTTTAATTACAGTGTTGATGGTTTTGTGCTCCACCAGATGGACGGTTCTTTACAGATATATGAACAAAATAAATCAGCCCTTTGGTGACTGGTTACCTGCTGAGTTGAGTCTCTAACCTGTTATGGAGCCAGGGGTGACAGTAATTAGCTCTTGCCAGTTGATCTCTAACCTAGACTCTTCATACAGTACTCCACCCTTCTCTCTCTCCACTGTATACTGACTACTATAGTATACATGCCTACTACCCTAGCCCTCTACCCCCGTCAAGTTAGCCATATATACCAGCTTTAGCCACTAGTTTTAACTTCAAGCTGAAGCAGAGATAATAACAAAATAATAATAATAATAATAATATGAGAGTCACCGAGGTCACCAAGTCTCCAAATCAGTTGAGCGACAGCGAGACAGCCAGATGGTTACGGTATGTTAGCATAGCAAAGATGGCAGAGTTAGTTACTATGGGGTGTAACGCTACGTGTATTCGTCCTGCGAATTTACGGTACGGCCGTCACGGTGCGGTACGCGCAGCCATACGAAGAATATGTCTCATAATACCACTAGGTGAAAGTAGGGTTGCACATTTTACAAATCTATGCTCAATATCTTTACTTTACTTTACACTGGCTTACATTGATCTTTAACGTTGAATATTAAGCTTGTATTGCCAAATGTAGATGATGAATAAAACGTTGAAGCTTGCTTAGGCACGGTGACAAGCGGACAGAATTAACACTCTGCACTCGGCTCTCCCCTCCTCCCTTCCCGTTTTCTACAGCCTATGTGTCCCTAAAACAAAACCATCCATGATGAATTAATTAAATGTTTGTAACACAGCAGGGTCATTAAAATTTTGCAGTTTTCTTTAGTTTTCTTGTTTGCCCAATAATGGTAACCAATGCTGCTACTGTGTTTAAATCCAAAATATTGATAAATACTCTGCCATTGTTGTGTAACATGTCATCTGTTCTCTAGTCTTCTTTAGTCTCGGCTTCATGTTAAGTTAAATCCTCTCTACAAGTGAAACTGAAACTATGTTGTTGCATAAATTGTTAAAGGGGCAATTAATTTACTCAGTGGATGCCTGAACACAGAATGACACCATAGCAATGACTACCACGGCAAGCCTATATAATATTATTCTATTTAATAACAATTATTATTATACATATATAATAATAATAATAATTATAAATATTGTTTTCCTGTTGTACCAAACTTGTACCGAACCGTGACCGCAATACCGAGGTACTGTACGTACCGAACCGTGGCTTCTGTGTACCGTTACACCCCTATACAGTACTGTATGCTATTAGCATGAAAGCAGAGCCCAAGGCAAGTATGTACACGGGAAAGTCGGGGGTATGTCATAAAAGTGAAACTGCTGCATGATACTCACTTAAACGATCACATAATAAGTTAATTAGTTAGGACGAGAACAAAAAACACCAGAATGGAGAAGTGTCCAGGTGTAAGCAGCATTCTGGAACAAGTGGCCAATTGGAACCCATTAATTTCTTTGAGCGGTGACCAGGTTTAACACGTGTTCCCTTGACGATGTAGACAATGAAAATGATTTCCTCCAATGCATTCCACTGGCAATTTGGCTGGTGCCACTATACCTCCAGAGGTCATTCCTGCAGGAGCCCCCTATGCAGTGACCTCTGGCAGCATCTCTAAGCAGCAGCGCTCCACTCTTGAACTCGCGATTCTCACCTTCCCTGCTTAATGATCTAAAAACAGCTCAGATATAATAGCGGGAGTCAGCTATTTTAGAAGTCATTCTTACTATCGGCATCATTTAAACTTTTTGGGGATAATTTTACGATGATATTGCAGTGACAATGATGCTATACTATCCTGAAAGCATGACACGACAATAACGTGGGCTTGTTCAAGATACACGGTAAAAGATGGCTCCCCTAACATGGTGAACTGACAGTTAGAGGTCAGGTGGACTCTGCCTCCGCCTCTCCGCAGCAAGGTGAGTCCTCCAGCTGCGCTGCATAGTGACAGGCTGGCCCTCACAGGCCTCTGCTGTTGACACAGCCGCACGTCCTGAGGCTGCCTGACCTGTGGCTGTCTCTCTCTCTCTCTCTCTCTCTCTCTCTCTCTCTCTCTCTCTCTCTCTCTCTCTCTCCTCTCTCTCTCTCTCTCTCTCTCTCTCTCCTCTCCCTGCTCTTTACGGACTGTCTGAGGGAGATAAGGCTGACCTGATAAGCCGACTTCCGTCAAAACGCTCTCCCATCTGTGCAGACCCATACCTCATAGGAGAAATGTATTTATATATCACAGGCTCACATGCCCGCTCCAGGCACGATAGAGACTTAATAGGTTTATGATACATACAGAGGGAGAAAGCGCCTGCTGTCTTTATGTACCTTTCGGACTACTGCCTTGGATTGCAACAGGGGGAAGTGGTGGGAGGGGGCCGGGTGGCCTGGGTCACAGAGGTGGAAGTGGTTCGACTGGTGGCTATTTCTTTCTCCCACTGTTGGCTCAGAAAGAGGTCAATCCAATCTTGACACCAGAGCTTATCGGAATTTTTCAACCATTAACTTACATATTAAACCTGCAACTAATTTTAACCTTTCAATGGATTTTGCCAAGACGTAACAGGTGCTGCTGGGGTGGTCTGCTCAGCGGTGTGTGTGTGTGTACAGGATGTGTGTGTCCGCGGTGGCAGACGGTGGCAGGTTGGCAGGCTTAATGGTGTTGGTGTATGGGTCATTTTAATAAATTTACCAATTATAGCAGCGTTCAGTTTTTATCTTGCCTGGAGCCAAAACCGTTGTTGTTGTTGTGGTATTATATATATATATATTTTTTTTAGCACATTACAGTCTCAACGCCTAACCCACTATAAAAACCAAGGTGGGTAATTTACTGAGAAATTACCTTTGTTGCTTGCAATATAAGCAAGGCAGCGCAATTTAAAAACACAATGACACCTTAGATGCAATGTTCCCAAACATAAATCCACTTATTGTATGAATATTTCAAGGCTTAGAAAAGGTATTTATTTGCCTGTCAAATAATTATTTGCCGTAATGTGCAGCTTTTGTACTTTAGTGCTGTAAATTAGTTAAACTGGCGTGATTTGTAGCAGAATTATTCTCACGCACAATACATAAACAGGCAGATATGCTGTTGTGTGATTAATTCTTGCAGAATATGTCCCTTGTTCTAATACTAATTTGAGTTGAAATGGAAAAAGATTTCCCCATAAAGGCTACATGTTTTCCTTACAAATTACCATGATGCATGCAATAATGCCTGCGTCATGCTAATCTTGTGTTTTCTATATCTTATTCTGCTCCTTATGTTTATGGAAGGGTTTCGTTTATCCCCTGTCTCTCTGTATGTTTCTGCCATGCAGCCTTGGCAGGGAGAGTGTGTGTTTAGTGGGATTAGAGCTGCTGTTCTCTTCCCGTGGTGTCTCCTAACACACATAGCTCAGTCTAATCTGCTTACTATTGACTAGATGCCCGATAATCCTTTTATAGGAGACAGGAAACATTGCCTGGGATGGAGCAGCAACATGGGGTTAACTATCCGCTCGCCCAGCCTTCCACTGGCCGCCTGCTCTGACTGTGTATGCAAGGAAAGCCTGGGTCAAATCCCTTATCTCAAATTATTCACTATTATAAACTAGTATACTGCAGGTGTCATGAATATGAAATATGAACATGATTTCCCACAGGTTCTTAGTCATTTGTGTTGGTGGAAAAAGTCGAGGTGTGCAAGATATACCGTCGAGCAGTGGAAAGGACCGTGCTGCAAAATGGAAAACATTGCTAAAGTGTTCGTGTGTCAGTGTCAGAAAATATATTCCTGGTGGGCCCGTCTAAAACTGTGGTGGGCCGCCACAAGTAAATGTATGCATGGAACACACAGATGAATGTATTGTATTATTGTATTATTTCAATGTATTATGAAAACAGATGCATTTAACGCTATAATGATTATTTATTTTTGTGTGTCCCATAAAGCATCTTTGTCTTTTCATCTTCAGACACAGTTGACGAGATGCTAATCAGGCCTGTTCAGTATGTTGTCTTTTTTAGCTGCAGTGTCATAAATGCAGCAGCTCTATACATGCATGGCCCGGATACACACGATTCTCCCCCCAGTAATCTACTTTTTACTTTGCTACATTTACCATTTGTGACTAGGCACAGAGAATAGGGTCTTGTTGAGCAATCTTCAAATTATATGAAAGTACAGGTTCTTACCTTCAAAATAAGCCATCACTTGTACAAATCGGGCGGATAAGAGTCTAGTCGTATGAACCATGATGCTAACACAATTCCTATTTGAGAGCCAGAGGGCCTCAAAAGAACTAGAGCCATTATCCTAACTATGCATAATATACTACTTTACCCATAAATCAACCCATCAATCAATATACTATCAAACTCCTCTCACCTCATCTGGTCTTTCCAAAGACCAGAGATGGGACGGGCGCTCTCGCACACACACACACACACACACACACACACACACACACACACACACACACACACACACACACACACACACACACACACACACACACACACACACACACACACACACACACACACACACACACACACACACACACACACACACACACACACACACACACACACACACACACACACACACACACACACGCACACACTCACACACACACAGTCTTGTTGTATCGCACAAACATACTGTTGCTGGGCGGGCTGGTCCTCTGAGCTCCTCTTCAGTCGAGTTGCTGCAGGGTTTAAATCCAAAATATTACCAAATCCTCCATTGTTGTGTAACCTGCCGTGTCATCTCTAGAGCCTCCTCTCTCTCCTTCACGCAAAGTTAAATCTACTCTAAGTGAAAGTGAAACTTAAGCTACGCTGTACTGCGACTCTTCTGCACAGACCTTTAACATAGATCTGCTGTCCGGCGTCCACACAGATATTTATATAAAAGAGTTATTTATTTTATTCAAAATGGGTTTGATTCCTATTAAATAAATAAATAAAGCATACACTGGTGTGGGCAGTGGGAAAGTAATGTTACTCAGTGGATGCCTGGGCCCTCATTTATCAATGGTGCGTACGCACAGATATGTGCGTAACCCGTGCGTACGATAATTTCTAGTGTGTGGGACTTATCAATTTGAACGTGTGCTTGACTTTGTGCGTATATTTACGCACAGCTCCGACCGTGCGTACCTGGCGCCCAGCGGTAGAATATTATTATTGCAACGCGGAAATAAGCTTCCGTGCATTAGTTTCAACACTGGCGTGTTTTCTATATGATCCGTAATTCATTATAGTTCATTGTAAAATAGCGACAGTAGTGTAATTATTGTCAAACCCTATAAATACAGCATTTGGAATAAGTCTTTCTTTCCGAATGAATGCAGCATGGTTTATATATAGGGTTATCGGAATACTATGGGGTGCACTGACTGAGCTCCGCGGGGAACTGTTTTCAGAGATCGCTCTGATTGGCCACTGACATTTCTGGGTGCGCCAATCGTGTGACGGCAAGTTATTTCGCCGGTTAAGCTTAGGCACTCTTTCGAAGTTGGTTATGGTTAGAGTTTGTCTTAGAGCAGGGCGATAGAACGCCAGTCCTGATTCCAAACTCTAACCTTAACCAACTTCGAAAGAGTCGCCTAAGCTTAACCAGTGATAAACTAGGCGTTAGGTAGTTTGCTGATGGTCGAGGCAGCAACGTCAGTGGCCAATCAGATCGCACCAGAAACGGCAGTGGCCAATCAGAATCGCAAAACGTGAATGCGGAAGCATACATGCGTTAGGATAAGAATAGACGCGGGTGGGCTACTTGGGAGCAGGGCCGTGTTGCGCGAACGCAAGTGTGAACAGGTGTGTTTTTAGCTGGGTTTTGAAGAGGTTGATGGTGTCAGAGCCTCGGATGGAGGGGGAGAGGGAGTTCCACAGCCTGGGGGCAGCCACAGAGAAAGCCCGGTCTCCCAGTCGTATCACGGACTACCATGGCAAGCCTAGTCCGTATCCACTTCCAGTCATTGTGTAAGCTAGCTAGTGCACTGCGGGTCTCTCTTTCTGTAATGCACACACAGAGATATCTTCTTGTCTGACTCTGGGGAATATGGCAAATAAGCCCCTACACACTACAATATATTGAAACACAAATTAATTAGTAGTTTACTGACCATGTGCTTTTTTTTGTACTTTTATTTGAATTGGTTTCTCAATTGGCAACTTTACTTTTACCCAACAATTTTTTATGGGAGTAATTGTCAGAAACATTTGATGAAATATTGAAGGATCTTACATTCATCTCAGTCAACATTAATTCTGCTGGCTGTGATTATGAAGCAAGCATAGGGTGTGTAACACCAGTTAATGTAATAATGCTGGATAATGTAATAACTTTTTCATTTAGAAGGACTTTATAATGTAATAAAACTGTGATACCATATCAATATCATCATTATGAATGAATGAATGAATTATAAAATGTTGTGTCTGGCCATTCCAACATGAGAGAGAGATATGTTAGCTTTTTTATGCATAGACTTGGGTACGGACAGAAGGATGTTATGTAATGCTGATGATAACATACATTTTTGAAAAGTTGCATGGACACACTTGTAGAGAAAGAGAGAGTTGTGTATCATAGCACACTGCATTTTATCACTGGAGATAAATGTTTTCATTTTTCATTTGTATATCAAAAAGTGGGATAGCCTTCTTTAAGAAAGAGGGGGGGTTACATTTTATTTATTCAATCCCAAATGTCCTAGATCAGGGGTGGCCAACCAGAGATTAAGAGCCACGAAAATTACTCTGGTACCACAAAGAGCCACACCATACCAGCGTTTCTCAACCTTTTTTTTCAGTCACGGCACCCTTCATGTGTTTATAGGTCTCACCCTCTGGCCTGATTTGGGCCTCACAGGGTTAAAAGTACCCTGTGAGACCCACGGTTGCAAAATTACAAAATCATGTTTAGCCATTTAAAAATAAAAAGTCTGTAATGTTTATTTAAATTTTTTTAAGCACATGTATAGTCAATTGGTCCTGTTGTGCAGCCTCACAATGCTATTTGATAGTACATTTGTTTATATGTCCCACCCTCTGAAGTTGCTAATGTCTTTTTAATTTGGGCCTCCCAGGGTTAACCTGTTATGCCCGAAATATACAGTAAAAGTGTATATTTTCAGCATTATGTTTGTTTACCAATGATTTTAACGATAGGTTATGTATGTATATAACCTAGTTATATGATTGCTGGCTAAGCGTTCCGCTCTTACGCCATACCGAGATATACCTCATCTCCAGTACCTAGTGTACTCCATCAACGAATAAAAAACAATACACCCAGCACCTGCCAGGCCCCGCCCTAGTGCTACGTACTATATAGCACTAGGCGTGGTCACCACTCGCTCTTCCTCGGAAAAAAACGTTTCCCAAGAAAAGTTTCTCCAAGGGACCTCAGGGCACGCTAAAGAGCGGGACGCTTAGCCAGCACTCATATAACTAGGTTATATACATAACCTATCGTTATATATTCGTACTGGCATCGCGTCCCGCTCTTACGCCATACCGAGATATGGGGTAGAGCAGACGTGAGGCCCGACAAATGCACCCCCTGAGGACCCGTAAGCCCACATCAGGGGGGAGGGGAGTCCCGTCACCCCATTCTTCCTAATGAAGAGGGGGCGGCAGTCAACTCCACCCGAGTGCGAACAAGAGGGAACTAGAACCTCTTGAACGCACAGCACAGGCGGAACCACATGTGACACAACACATTGTGGCCCACACCCACACACTCCTGCTACCCCACCAAAGGACGGGAAGCAGGAGAGGTCCCAGACCTCAGAACCGCCTGGGAGACAGAACCCCCGGTCATGTCCATGAGGTAAAACCTTAGGAAGGGACCCGGTGAGGACCATGAAGCCGCAGCACAGACGTCCTCCACCGAGGCCCCACCCAGTAGGGCGGCAGAGGCCGCTACCCCACGAGTGGAGTGCGCCCTGACGCCCCCAGGGGGAGCCAGCCCGGCCAACGTGTAGCAAAGGGCAATGCCCTCGCACAACCAATGGGACAGGCGCTGTTTCGACAGTGCCTTACCAGCACGAGAGCCACTGTAACAGACAAAGAGCTGATCGGTAGCCCTGAGGCCCTGAGTACGGCTGAGGTAAATCCCCGGACCGGACATGACAGGTGAAGGCCCGCCTCCAACTCACTAGCGTGAGGAGGCGGATGAAACGCCTGAACCATAATATCCCTGGAGCGGAAAGAACTCCGGATATTTTTTGGCACGAAGGCTGGATTAGGCCGCAGAGTGGCACCACTATCGGAACGAATAGACAGACACTCGGGCCGCACCGAGAGAGCACAAAGCTCACCCACGCATTTAGCGGAGGTGATGGCCAGCAAGAACGCAGTCTTGAACGACAGCTGTTCCAACAGCGCTTGCTCAAGAGGCTCAAACGGGGCCAAGGACAACCGACCGAGGACCAATTGAAGATCACAGCTCGGAGCCAAAGAGCGTTTCACCGGCTTAAGGCGTCGAACGCCAAGCAGGAGACGCTTCACAAGAGGGTGGCCTTACACCACTCTTGGAAAATACGCCACCTACCCGCGTAACCCGCGATAGTGGAGGGAGCATGCGCGTTCCGGATGGTACCAACCACAGAAGGATCCATCCTCTCCAGACTCACCCTCTCACCAGCCAAACCATCAGCAGCTGGCCCAGCACAGGGAACTAACACAGAGACCCGTGCGCTTGAGAGAGGGCCCGCGATGACCAAGTAACAGGCCATGACGGGATACCAAGAGCTGGATCAGGACCGGGAACCACACAGCTGCGCCCCGGTCCGGCGCAATCAGGATCAAGGACCTGCGCTCCTCAACGTACCCGCCCCAACAACTGACCTAACAGATGTATGGGGGAAAGAATCCCAGGCGGCACGGCATCCGTCCCAGACCTGCCTGACTATGTCCGGACGTAATCCCCACCCGTCAGGGTGAGACCGCCCCGCGACATTACACCTGTACCCACATTCACCCTGCCGGGGATGTGGAGAGCCCTCGGGCTGTGCTGATGGAGAACGCCCATAGCCAGCCGCCCGCCGCCCGGTGCAGACCCTCCCCAGGGGCGAGGTCCCCCAGTACTGACACGGGAACTTTAGCCGCTTCCACTTGCCTCTCACCGGGTCTATTTCCATACTGGAAAAGAACCACCTCCGTAACCTCCTCCTGGGGTGAAGAGGAGGCCAAGAGGGACCACGGAATGAGCAGATGCCCTCATACCGAGCAGGCGTATCACAGACAGCGCCGTAACCGTCCTAGGACGGAATTGCCCATAGCACTCCACCCGTTGACTGGGAAGAGGAGTACTCTACTTCCAGTCTACAGCAACCCCAGGCTGGTAGGAAACCTGCCTGGTATGAGACCTGACAATCCACCTTGACCGCCAAGGACCAGAACGTCGTCAGGGCAGAATACACTTCGTAACCCCTGACGACGCAGAGGCCCCAGTGCAGCCTCCACGCACTTGGTGAAGATGCTGGGAGCCAGAGAAAAGCCGAACGGCAGCCCCTGGTACTCATACGCTAACCCTGCAAAGGAAGCGTAGGTAAGCCCTAGGACGGAAGATCGGGGATGCGAACACGCATCCTACAGGTCTATGGAGGAGAACCAGACCCCCAACTGACAGTGTTCAACAGGTAGGAGACGATCCAAAAAATGCTGAACCTTCCCATGGGACAGGTCCAACATGGGTCTGACACCCCCCCCCTCCCGATTTCTCAGGCACCAGAGAACACCGGGAGGAAAACGCCACGACAATGGCTTGCTTCGTCCACAGAGATTGGATCTCGTCGACCAGAGCTGTCACTGCTGGTGACCCTGACAATAGGGTCTGTACCAAACCCGAAAACGGGTGGGGTTGTGTAAATACAAGTCCCCGCCTCAGCGTTCTCTCCATCCACCTCGACATATGGTACTGCTGTAGCCATATGTGATGACACTCCCAATGTGGCGCAGGTCCGCTAGGAACTGTAGATAGGCGGCCCGGTCCCACCCGCTGTGCGTAGCCAACCCTGGACCCGTGCGAGCAGAGCGTTCCGTGTCGGGACATCTGACCCTGACACTACCCACGAGGCAATCGCACCCAAGGGGGGACCCCGACAGAAAGGGCCGGTTTGATACGGGGGAAGCTGACATCAGTCTAGGTGACAAAAGCTCCCCCACTGAACACCCCTCCAGAACATGCTGAGGAGTTGTTCTGCAGCCGGACATGCAAGGTGTGAGGCCCCCATGGGTTCCTACACACCGTAGCCCTGCAGTGATATTACTACCACCCAAATCACGCGCGCCTGCGAGACCACTGCCAATCTTTCAGGAGTGGGAGGCACCAACATGATACCCGGCCTGGCGAAGGTGAGGTCGGGGAAGCCCGCACTGTGTGCCTCAAAAAGGTTTCGAGCCCCCCTGCTGACAACACTTGTAGTTGACAGACGTAACACCAGGCTCAACCAAACACAGCTTATGGTGTGGGAGCCGCTTGACAGCACAACATTCTCACGGACAGACCCAGGCTCAGCCATCAACTGGGTGTCAGCCCCTGTCCCCATGAGAAGCGAAACGTGGGGCCGCATGCGCTTCAACGAAGGCTTGCGGCCCGCAGCCAAAGGAAACAAATCAGAGCCCCTTTTCCGCTGATGTTGGGGGAGGGAGTGATCGGAGAGCGGGCTGCTCGCGGCAGGACGGCGACGGCTTGTATATTCCAAGCCGAGCTCATCCAACATGGCCGATCCCTCGGCCGCCAAGGCTGTCGGCCTTGTGGACACCTGTCGATTCAACGCCCAGGATACCTCTGGCGGCGGAAAACATGGCCGCCTGTCGAGGGCCTCGCCATAGCCGCTGACGAGGCCGTGCTCTCACCTCTGGCTGCGCGGCGTGAGGCGGTGTGGGGCCTAGGACAAATACCGCCCGCGCTCCAGCGGAAGACCAAGATCCTCTGCGGAGAGGGGAGCCCTGAGCGGTTATAGCTTGCGGCTAGGTCAAAGCTAATAACGTCAACAACCTCGCGCGATGTGTCGATGTCGGCTGGCCCTCAAGGCCCCGCCACCAGACACCATTTTTTGATAGAAAAAACAGCAATTCGAACACAGTTACTAATCGCTGCCAATTCCATACCGTGGCGGTACAGGATTTAGCAGCCCACCAGCCACTCGCTAGGCCGACCCACCTCATGGCGTTGGCCGGGCGGGGCACTGTTTCAACTTGTCAAAAGCAAAAGACTGATGCTAACACGGAGCACCAGTGGTGGTTGCAACCAGCAACCTCCACTGTGGTGTGCACCATGAAGGGGTTAATGAATAAATGAACTAACACCACGAATATACTGTAGAATGGGCAAGCCCATGCACACAACGTTAAGGGGATGCGGACCAGAGAGAACCAGTCCCGCATTCATTCATAATATTCACAACAGCACACCAGCCCTAGACCTCAGCCCATTTACCCATGAAAGGTAAACAAAGCCCCCCCGCAATACTCCCCCAGTAGACACCGATTGACCGTCAGCATGAATGGTTGAGAGGAGGGAAGACTGTAGTGTAGACAGACATTCCTGCAGCAGGGAGACAGAACAGAAACAGTAGCCCAACATAGCATAGCGTTAGCCGCGCGCTCCAGGATAACGGGGAAAACAACATCGTTTACCCAGATATCCCGCTGCTTGCACCAATACACAACTCGGTTGTCTCCCGGGACAACTCGAGCACATCACAAACACCAGCATTGTCATGCCTAGTGACATCCCACAGCGGGGAACAGTAGAACAGTGATCCAGCATTTATAGCATTTAGTATTAGCAGCGCGCTCCAGGACAGCCTGGGAAACGTCCACCTCAGAGGGACGTTTACCCAAACATCCTGCCCCTGGCGCAGATATACAGTACAACTCACAACAAGCAGCATTTACTAACACCAGCGATAATGCCTAGTGGCGCAAGTCCTACCTTGTGTGAGGTAGCTCGATAGCTTCACCTCACACGCCGTCCCTCTGTCTGCTGTCAACAAGACAAGGAGACTACAGACTCGACGCTGAGATACATCGAAATGCATCCCGCTGCAGAGTCGCAGAACCCATACGAGCGCCGCCAGAACATGCCGCAAAGATTCCAGGGGTAGGCAAATCTTTGGTAAGCACTCAACCTAATTTCTCTAAACTTTTCATCCGCTATGATGGAAACGAAAATAGAGGAAGAGCGAGTGGTGACCACGCCTAGTGCTATATAGTACGTAGCACTAGGGCGGGGCCTGGCAGGTGCTGGGTGTATTGTTTTTTATTCGTTGATGGAGTACACTAGGTACTGGAGATGAGGTATATCTCGGTATGGCGTAAGAGCGGGACGCGATGCCAGTACGAATATATAACTGTTATTAGTGAAATATAAGATTATAGAAATCTCAGGGCATTGAGTCGGAAACCGGCGCATATTGACAGGAGGAAGTGGAGCAGCCAAAAGTGAGTGTAGTCTTTTGAAGGAAGAGACTCGTGGCTTTCGAATTTCAAAAAACGACCCTACCCAGCTCACGCCAGCCCCTGTCAATCATCTGACTTCTGGATTTACTTTTTTATTTCTCTTATTTTTTGGGATTATCTCCCACAAACCTGAACGTTATTGCCATAAAACAGAACGCAGTTAGTTTCTCTACCTTTCTGTGAACGTCTAGCAAAAAACGGTGTTGCAATATGATGAAAAATGGTGGAGAAATTTACATTATAAAAAAGATGGCAGAATTCAGTACTGTATCTACAAAACCTGTTTAATCATCTTCCCTTTATTCATTTGCTTAGATTTTTCAGGTCTGGTCAATTTTAGCATGGTGTTATTCACAGTCAAAGATACAAAATATTTTTTTAAATAATTTATATTCTCCTTTGGTTCATTCAATTTACTCAAGCCTAGTAACAGACACACTATTTCTGACACTGGGAATACATTCCCTGAGATCCATAGATGCCCCTAGATTCAGATACCAAGAACATGCAAATGGACCATTTAAAAAAAAATCTGTAAATGTTTATTCTACGTCCTTATGGAATGAGTGACATACAAAAAAAATTATAAAGAAAATTATAATATATATATATATATATATATATATATATATATTTTTTTTTTATGGATGGAAGAGGCACACATTGACGGGCAAAGAGCCACATGCGGCTCGCAAGCCGCGGGTTGGCCACCCCTGTCCTAGATGTACTACATTTCTTTTTTATTTGTACTTTATTTAACCAGGTTAGTCTCATTGAAGTTAGAAACCTCTTTTACAAGAGAGACCTGGCCAATAAGACAGCAATTACAAATCACAATATCATAAAATTCACAGTATAACATTTAAAGAAAAAAAAGGGGGACCACATCAGAGTTGTACATTGAAGGCAGGCACGATTAATGACCTGTTATGTAACATAGCATTTACAGATGAGTTCATCTTCCTCCATGATTTTGCATATCCCATACTGTGTTTTTAACCACTAGTTAACTAGCGCTGTAGTGCACAGTAAAGGAAAAAGGGGGTCCCCAAGAATTGCATATAACATGTTCTTCCAGTGTTCGCATGGGGATGCACAAGTACGCCACAGGCATGAGGGTGTCGTAGAACACAATCTAACAAGCTAACTGCCTGTCCATCAAAGGAGGACGGACTCATTACAACTTAGACAAAACTGAAACTAAAACTTAACATGGATGGGATGGATGGGATGTAAGCATTGCAAATAAAATGACATTGCACAGGTTATACGAGGTAGGAAATGTGTTCAGCTTGTAGACTATAGAACAATACAATGTGCGTGGAAATGTGAATATAAACAGAAATTAGTTGTTTACAATAAAAACCTATTGGATACTTTTAATCAACCTTTGTGTGGCTGCTGTATTGTGTATTTTCTGCCTGCTATTTCAGCAGCTGTCTGGCCCGGCAGCTGTGAGACGGAGTGCCGTTCATGGCCCCTTACAGACGTGTTAGTATTAAAGATTCTACAAAACGGTGGCCTCTTGTGAGAACATACTCTCGCTCCCTCCTCTCATTCTATTCTCTCTCTTTTACTCTCTTTTGAAGACACATGCGTGTGAGCACACACACACACACACACACACACACACACACACACACACACACACACACACACACACACACACACACACACACACACACACACACACACACACACACATACACACAGACACTCAGAATCACACACACACAGAGTCCACATCCCAAGCTTCTGATCTGCCAACGGTTGTTGATAATGAGATTCCTCCAGGATGGGGAAACTCCAGGGACACTGACTGACAGTCCACTTTAAACACCACAGTCTTCCTTCCCTGTCTTTTGTCTTCAGAGACACAGAGGAAGAAAGGAGAATGTAACTAGAAAGGTGGACTCAGTAGACCGGACACACAGACAGACAGACAGACAGACAGACAGACAGACACACACACACACACACACACACACACACACACACACACACACACACACACACACACACACACACACACACACACACACACACACACACACACACACACACACACACACAGATAAACACACAAAATACTGACACAATCACAGTTATTAGCATTAGCATGCTAATGATATACGGAAGCATATGAATCATGTCAGGAAGCAGAGGAAGGATGTTAGGAAGCATATGAAGGGTGATAGGAAGCACAGGAAGCATGCTAGGAAGCATAGGAATGATGTTAGGAAGCATAGGAAGAATTATAGGAAGGATGTTAGGAAGCATAAAACGGGTTATAGGAACCACAGGGACAATGTTACTGTATGAAGCATAGGAAGGATATTAGGAAGCTTAGGAAGGGTGATAGGAAGCATAAGGAGGATGTCAAAAAGCACAGTAAGGGTTATAGGAAGCATAGGAAGTTAGCATGTTAGAAACAGATTCCAAGCACAATGGGGTGGGGCTTATTTCAATAGACAAGGATGCAAATAAATTAATGCCTAAATGTTTTTAACCTCCTAAACATCAGACGGCCAGAGTGCGGACCGTCACACACTGGCGCGCACGTCGCGGCTCCGGGCTGGCATTTTCATAGGCACAGGGGGCAACATTAAAATATTTATATATGTATATATATATATATATATATTTTTTTTTTTTTTGGCTTTGAAATATTATAGTGAAATATTTTGCACTGTTGTCGCATTTATCTTGTTGAAATCCTCCCACAGGTTATTTTTACTACCACATATTTAATTGAGACCCTTTATTGGTTTATTATTTCAATTTAGCTGGAAATACATTGCTACATCATTCAGTAACATTTGCAGAGCCTTATAACAAAAACATTATTACGGTCACCATTGTGACCAGTGGGATTTATCAACACATTTTATTATTTATTTTTCTATTTCATTGAACATTGCACATGTTAAAAGCAATTTTCTTTTACTCAAAATGTGAGTATTACCAAGTCAACTTGTGTTCTTAAAACAATGACAATAAACATAGTTTTATTAGGTTGAAATAATGTGGTTGTGTACTTATTTTTCTGTTAACTTATTATGGATTGAAAACTGAAAACCATAACTGAACTCAATATTTTTAAGTTCTGGTAACTTATTATTATTAATTTTTTTACAGTGTAGTCTTGCGATCAATCAAAACGTATTTACACGATATACCTCACATTCACCCTCCATTCACATCCTGGTGTTCTCCTGGTGTTCTTCATTAGGCCTATAGGTGGAGCTATGACAGCACACGTACAGTACACACACACCGATGGTGTGTGATGTGTCCAAAAATGAATGGGCAAATGTGAGTGAAATGGTCGCACTGTATGCAGCTGTTTGTCTGCATTGCATTCCCCCCCCCCCCCAACTCAGACTTAGGGTTGATACAACCATCATAATAATATTGTTAATAATAACAATAACAATAATGATGTAATAATGTAAAAAATATCATTAAAAAGACCTGATTATGAGAAAAAATAATTACGATGCATGGAATATTGTTGAGGCACACTAGTTACAACTATATTTCAAACAGGCACTCCATGTCAAAAAGGGTGCTGACCCCTGATCTATCCATTTGTCCCTCAACATTCTGAAATGTGATAAAAGTAGATTAGGGTGTTGCCTGCTCCTTTAAGAGTGATGCGTTGTGGGATATAATACTGTAGGTCTACGCAAGCAGCGTAGTCACACATCCCTTCTCCAACTTAAAACTAATGTTATTTGAGCGAACATTTAATGTTATTATAACACTATTTTAACGTTAGTGAATTTGAATGCACATACATAGCTAGTTAAATATCACAACTTGTGTCATTGTTCATCATTGGGGGAAACTAGCCAATAGCTAGCCTATAGCTAACATAGATAGCTAGCCTATAGCTAACGTTATAGATAGCGAACATTAACTAACGTTTGCAAACAAAGCTAACGTTATCCAGTTGACATTACAGATCATAATAATAGCTATGATAACGTTAACTAAGTGAGAGTAGGGATTAGGGAAACGTTGATGTAGTCGGAGTGTAGCAGGAACGGTAGAGAGAGGCAGCACTTAATTTGCGCGTAACATTAGTCAATAACAATATCACAACTTATGTCATTGTTCATGGGGGAAAACGATCTAACGTTATAGATAGCGAACGTTAACTAACGTTTGCAAACAAAGCTAACGTTATCCAGTTGACATTACAGATAATAGCTATGATAACGTTAACGAAATGAGAGTAGGGAAATGTTAAAGTAGTCCAGAGTGTAGCGGGGACGGTAGAGAGAGGCAGCACTTAATTTGTGTGTAACGTTAGTCAATACCATTAAGAATAGAGAGCTGCAAACGGAAATTAATGCCCAATCCGCGTGAATACTTTCCCCAAGGTGGTTGTCCTTCCACGTTCGGTTTGCGCGGCCTGATTGGCCACTGACGCTTCTCTCAGCGCCCAATCGCATTGCGCCTAGCTTTCAGTTCCACAGCCCAAGTCCTTCAGTTCCACAGCCCATTTCCTCATATTGTTTTCATCTCTCTATATTAACGTAGCCCATTTCCTCGTATTGTTTTCATCTCTCTATATTAACATAGCCCGTTTTCATCTCTCTATATTAACGTAGCCCATTTCCTCGTATTGTTTTCATCTCTCTATATTAACGTAGCCCATTTCCTCGTATTGTTTTCATCTCTCTATATTAACGTAACGCGTTATTCATATCAATCGACATCACATCAATATAAATAACGTATTGTTTTCATCTCTCTATATTAATGTAACGCGCTATTCATATCAATCGACATCACATCAATATAAATAACGTATTGTTTTCATCTCTCTATATTAACGTAACGCGCTATTCATATCAATCGACATCACATCAATATAAATAACGTATTGTTTTCATCTCTCTATATTAACGTAACACGCTATTCATATCAATCGACATCACATCAATATAAATAACGTATTGTTTTCATCTCTCTATATTAACGTAACGCGCTATTCATATCAATCGACATCACATCAATATAAATAACGTATTGTTTTCAGTATATTGCACGGCGGTAGTAGTTAGTGCATTGATGTGCTAGTTAGTTAGTATATTGATGCACGGCGGTAGCGAGTGCGTTGATAGTTAGTAGTATATTGATGCAGGTAGGTAGCTGATGCGACGGACTTGTGGAACTGAGAGAAGTTCTGAAAGTTAGGACCGAGCGTTAGGAGTAACGCGATTGGGCGCTGAGAGAAGCGTCAGTGGCCAATCAGGCGGCGCAAACCGAACGCAGAAGGACAACCACCATTTATCTATAGTCCTAATTCTGTCACTGTTTGATGTCACAAAGAAGGGTGTATCCGAAAGCTGTCTACAACATTTGTAACAGATGATGAAAAAGTTAACAAATAATTAACTGTATTAGACATTTGTTAATGATGAATATGCTTCACTTTAGATTAGGGCACACAATAGCATCTGTAAATGATTTATAGATGTTTTATGAATGTCTCAACAAATCATTTGCTGAACATGAGCAAATAAATGGAGGTACAGTATAGTTGTTTTTTCATATCCATTTTTCAAAGCATCTACAAATGTGTTACTACACATTAAACAACATTACGGTGGTGTAGTGGTTAACACTGTCGCCTCACAGCAAGAAGGTCCAGGGTTCGATTCCCGCTTGGGGACCAGGTTTCCATGATGCCAGGTACCCAGGTGGGATATCTCCCAGGCCTTTCTGTGTGGAGTTTGCATGTTCTCCCCGTGCTCGCAAGGGTTTCCCCCCCGATAAGATAAACCCAATGGAAAAACATGCACAACAACAGATCGCTAACGCTGTGGCGTCCTTGACGAAGACGGACAGGAGCACTTGGATTGGTCCCCTGGCGCGGCTCACTTTGACGCCTGTCTGCTCCCGGCTGCCCTTGGGGGGGAAGGATGACGGGATGGGTTAATCGCAGAGACAAATCGCATCTGCGATCCTAAAGAGACAATGCATGCGTGTGTGTTCCGGTGTGTGTGCTAAACTAACCGCTGTGTGTACCACTAAAACATTGAGTGTCGTTGCATGCCGAATAAAGACCTCTGCAACAGGTCCTGCATTATTATTATTATTATTTATTATTATATTATTATTATTTAATGATGAACAAATCAAGTACAAACAATTTGATAATGAGTTATAAATAATGTAGAACTAATTTGTAAATGTTATACAAATATAGTTATAAATGACTTAATAATAATCTACTAATGTATATAAATGGTTTGTTTAGTTAATGATTAGTTCATTATCTACAAATACCTTATAAAGGTATTTTAACTGAGTGTTATTATAAAGTGTTACCCTAAAAACATTTATTTTTAACAAGGCATTTGCCTAAATGGACCGATGTGTTTTTTAACTATTTAATTTTTTGATCTGAATGTTTCTTCCATTTCATTGGTAGTTTTATTCATTCTAATTGTTTTTATAATTTTTTTAAATTTCTTATCTTTATCTCCTGTCATGTAGCACTTTGAGATTGTCACAATATAAAGTGTGTTACAAATTGAATTTAGTATTATAATTATTATTATTATCTCTGTCTATGCCTCTATGGTGACTATTTCTCCATGTGTATGTGTGAATGCACATGTTCGCATGTGTGTGGGCCTGCATACCCTCATGCACACTAGTCTGCATGTGTCTATCAAAGCCTTTGTGTGTATGATTGGGCCCCAGTGAGGAAGAGGATAATTGCGTACCTTCCACATGTCATGTCAGCTCGTATCTTGCCTAATTCTACGCGTGTTGCCAGAGGCCACCGCTCCGCGATGTGTATAACATGTAAGTGTCTCACATTCAGAGGTGTGATGTACTACCAGGTGCCAGAGAGGACAAACACAGCTAATTTCCTGTCGCTGCCGTTGGACCTTGTCTCTGCTCCCGTTCAGAACACAATAACACCACTTCACGGTGGATCCAGAGATGGATGGTGGGTTTCTGCTTTACGTATACTAGCTCAGTGGTTCTTCTCACTCTTCATTCATTCATTCATTCATTCATTCATTCATTCATTCATTCATTAATTCATTCATTCATTCATTCATTCATTCATTCATTCATTCATTCATGCATTCATTCATGCATGCATTCATTCATTCATTACATTTATACAGCGCTTTCCTAGACACTCAAAGCGCTCCCCACAATGTAGGGTGGAAATTGCCTCCTTCACCACTTTTTTAGAGGGACTTGCTGTAGGTAATTTAACCAGCAGTGTTGAAGTCGCCTGGGGACTGTTATGATAATAACACAATAACCATTTAAGAGCAAACATAAGGCTATTGGAAGATAGTTAGAAGCCATAGCAGGAGAAAGGCGCTATTGGAATTGGTCTATACATTTTCAGTGGTTTTGATATTTCACATTTTTCTTTCAGTGGTAGAACAAAACAATCATAGTCCAGCTAATACCAAGTCATACCAGTGTTTTAGGGCACACTTCATTCACAAGTAGGGATGCTCGATATTGGCTTTTTTACCGATACCGATATACCGATATTGTCCAACTCTTAATTTCCGATACCGATATCAACCGATACCAATATATGCAGGGTTTCCCCCCCAAAAAACTGAATAATTTCAGGTAATTAACATTACATATCTCTTGTTGTGGAATTAACACAACATTATGCATACTTTTGACAATAAATTAAATCTGAATTTGTTCTTACTTGCTTGCCTGGGTAAATAAAGGTTATAGAAATGTAAAAAAAAAAGAAAATAAAAAATTTGAAAACCGATACCGATATTTTCCGATATCACATTTTAATGCCAATATCGGTAGGCCGATAATATCGGACATCCCTATTCACAAGCCATAATATTTTAGTGACGCTCCTGGCTGCTAAGACGTGGACGCAACCATTTACTGCAATGTTAAAACTTCATGAAGAAAATTATGTCCACCTGCAATTTCTGTTATATTGATTTTATGTATTTCATTTTCATGTACTGTGTTTGATTGCAATTCTGAACAGTCATAACACAGGCATCAGTGTGATTCTCACTCCCTGGTTTTTAGATGTGAAGCACCTCTATGGACTGGCAATGTCACTAACTCACTCACTCGATCATTAAATCACTGATTCAGTCGTTCACTCCCACTTAGCTGCTCTGCCCCTAGTGGTGGCTCATGACACTTTCCAGTTCACTATGTGAGAATTCTACGCATTTATTTGCTTTATGTGTCCTCGTTCCATTATAGCCTTCGTTTTCCAAGAAGATTAATCTAGGTAAATAAAGTTAAAGCAACAATGTGTCTTTTATTTATTTGTGTGTACAGAGCAAATGAAGACCACCAGCGCTTCAACATGGCATTCATCTTCACTGCTCTAGCCTCAAATGGTCTGGTGAGACTAGTGGTGGGACTCGATTAAACATTTTAATCGAATTAATTCGAGACTTTATAGTTAATTAATCGAAATTAATCACATTTTAATCGCATATCAAAATGTTCAATTCAAATCGATTTTAGTATACGAGTGAATCAATGAATATACATTATACATACGTTTAAGCTAAGTATTAGCTACTACACAGACAAACAGATCAATGCAATGCAAGCACTTTTGAGGTAAAAGTTAAACGCAGTACTTTCAAGTACATTCCAGAACAGAGAACATTGAAAAAAAAATGAAAAAAAAACTCTTGATTGATCTCAATTTCTCTTATTTTTTCAGTATTCTGTATGAACAAACCAGACTAAGAAAAAAAGTTATTTGCGATTTATTATACTTATAGCACATGCATGAGTCTGGTCTCCTTTGAAATGTAACATTCTTACACAATAAAGAAAAATCATCATGCGATTAAATGCATACATTTTTTTAACTTTGAATTATTTCTTTAGTTAATTAATTGCAATTCATGCGATAAAGTCCCAGCCCTAGGTGAGACACAACACTAAGCACGGCTTGAACTTCACGACTTGATTAATTAATTTGATTAATCAATACCACATTTTAATTAAATTGTCACTTTAACTACTGTAGTTGGCCAACTCCTCTCCCATAGCCATTTTTATATTACTCAGAGGAAATTGTTACGAAGGATCAGATTAAACCGAATATATATATTTATTTATTGATATATATTGAATAGTATTTGTATATCGTTTGATATCCCTTGTATATTCCTTGTACATATACACGGAATATCCCTTTAGCCTACTATAGCCCATAATAGTTCATTCTCTTATTGGACAAAAGGACCAGGCGCCAGGGGACCAGCCCCTGGCGTCAAGTTCAAAGGTACCGACGAGACATGTCCGTACTAGCCCCGGCTCCGCTCAGGGATACGGCTACCGAAATGAGAGTGGCACTATTTGTTCACCGTGCATATAAATATGGCGCAAGTAAATGTAGAAGACCCTTAGTCCTTTACCCTTCTACCCAACTTAGTAACAGAACGTGAAGCCTCACCCACGATACCGCGTGCGGTGTAGTATGGCCTGTTTGGCCTTAGAATAGCATCGAGACCTCGTGCGAATTAATAGCTGAATTGTCAGAGTTTGGCACTGTACCGTCGAGTGCGACGTATTTCTATTAAGTAATAATAGTCTATCGTGTATGGTGCATCGTGCGGTTAGAGTTCAAAAGTGACCAGCATCTCCAACGCTTCCTCGTGTTATCTAGAGTCTTAACCAGGCTGGGCCGACCACATGGCGCCTTCATCCGAGGAGATCTAGACGAGGACCGAGGGACATGTACACTGGATTACCTACCCGACGACTGCTGAGCCCTATGCGGCTGGAATATATTTGCTTTGGTACTGTGATTTGTGGAGCGGATAATCGCCGACGCCTGTGAGTGTTGGATTTACCCCCGAGAGGAGTCAAGTTGAGTCGGCGCTCAGAGAGACTGAGGTCGCCTAGCTTCTTCTTCACTGTGGAGCTACAGCCTACAAGAGAACCAAGGTGTATTCATCTGCGGATCAAGAGTCTACTGCACTGTCTTCTGTACTTGAAGTCTCCCTAGATATCGTTGACCAGACGGTCTACTACCGACGGCTCTCCTACCCCCCCTGCCGGCTTACAACCGGGAGGACCCCTTCCAGAATATCCCGCTATATCATTAAGAGTACCATAGATCTAATTCCCTAAGAGCCAGGTTGTATACTTGCTTCCTGCGTAACCAGAGATTGGACATTCAGTGTTGATTTGCCTACGAGTACTCATTTGCCTTACAAGTGCATTCAAATCATAAATGTAATAGTAAATATCATATGTACCTTTTGCTATATTAAATATTTGATTATTACCTTTGTCTGGAACCGATTTCATTGTGGGAAAGTGTTCATCATATTTAGATATCGTGTACTGTATGGCCAGTAGTTAAAGTACATAAAGCGGTAGTGGTTTAATGATTATCAATACAGTCAGGGAATTGTACCCCTCAGTTACAGAAATGATTGGCCATTCATTCATGCACATTTCATACATGTCATCATAGCCTAACTCTACTCCTACTGTACATTTAATACAGGTCATGGTGGCTTAACTCTACTCCTACTGTACATTTAATACAGGTCATGATAGCTTAACTCTACTCCTACTGTACATTTAATACAGGTCATGATGGCTTAACTCTACTCCTACTGTACATTTAATACAGGTCATGATGGCTTAACTCTACTCCTACTGTACACTGAAATACAGTAACTATACTCCTACTGTACACTGAAATACAGTAACTACTCATACTGTACACTGCAATACAGTAACTCTACTACTGTACACTGAAACTTCAGGCTTTAGGCCTAGTGATTACAGCTGTCTTTCATTGGCGTCTCGTGAGACATGGCTTTATGGCAACGTGAGATTATTGGCTGATTGGCTGATTGGTGTTTTTTCCCCTCCGTTTTTAAGTCATATTCCCCAGGGAGAGGCTGTGCAGTCTGAGGTAATAATCCTGTCTAAATGGAAAACATGGCCCGGTCATAATCCCTCAGTGTCGTAGTTAAACAATCTGCCATGGTAATGAAGTGCTAATCTGCTCAGCTCAGGTACACGTCTCAACAGTCTTTGCTCTGCTTTACTTGTTGCCTTTTTTCTTTCTCAAGTGAAGTCGTTCAGATGTGCTGTGCTCACAATGCAGGCCAGGCACAACGCAGCCGCAGTGGCAGAGCCAAGGAGAATCTTGACGTCCGTGGCACGCACACACACACACACACACACACACACACACACACACACACACACACACACACACACACACACACACACACACACACACACACACCTACATGCACACACACACACACACACGCACACACACACACACACACACACACACACACACACACACACACACACACACACACACACACACACACTGACATATTGTAATATCCTATCAGGAAGTAATAGACTATGTTTAACATGTTGTGCATGCGGCTCTCTCGACCATACCTGTAATGTTTCTCCAGACCTGTGTGTGTGTGTGTTAGCCCCCCATACCTTTCTGCTAGCGGGGTCTACCTTTTAATAGAACGTTCAATCTATGGCAATTTTTTCCAATCATGTTCCCAGAACAACACATACATCTCACATCAGGCCGCTGTGCACAGTAATCTGTGGCATGGCCGTCTAACTATATTAATCCATTTGCACTTTCCCCTGTTGATTGGAGTGCATGTGAAACGTGATGCTGGCTGGCTGGTGTAGGGCAGCGGTTGCCTGGGGTGGCAGCAGCAGGCTGAGGCTTCATACCGAGCCACACACACACACATTCAGATCATGATTTATTACCTCCCTGGCACACACACACGCACACACACACACACACACACACACACACACACACACACACACACACACACACACACACACACACACACACACACACACACACACACACACACACACACACACATACCTCTGCACCAATTGCGCCAGTAACACATACACACACACACACACATGCACGCACGCACGCACACACACACACACACACACACACACACACACACACACACACACACACACACACACACACACACACACACACACACACACACACACACACACACACATACACACATGTACTGGCATTTAGGAGAATTAGGTTCAAAAACACCAACTGCTGGAATAGGATACCAGTGAGTGTGGGTTGTGTGCCTGCGTATTAGCAGTTGCGTGTGGGCGCACACATGTGTGTGTGTGTGCGTCCCCGTAATAAATCATAATCTGAATGTGTGTATTCATGTGTGAGTGAACTACATCAGACAAAGCGAGAGAGATATTTATATTTCTTCTTCACGTGTGGCTTAAACCGCCATATGTGGTTGTGCGGTGGGAAAGTTCAATTTACTCAGCCAGCTCACTTGGTGATAGGAGCTCAGCGGGAGATTACACGACTTCGCTGATGAGAAGAACAAACAGAATAGCAATAAGGAAGGTATTAAGTGGTACATCCCTCCAGAAATTCCTTTCATTCTTGTACAATTTCACCTCTGAGGACAATGTAGTATGTGTGAGAGAGAGAGAGTGCATGTGTGTGTGTGCGTGTGCATGTGTGTGCGTTTGCATGCACGTGCTTGTGTGTGAGTGTGTACCTGTGTGTATGGGTGTGCGTGTGTGTGTATCTGTACATGCGTGTGCACCCTTGCGCTCGTGTGTATGTGTGTGCGTTTGCATGCATGTGCTTGTATGTGTGTGTATGTGTGTGTGTGTGTGTGTGTGAGTGTCTGTACATGCGTGTGCACCCTTGCATGCGTGTGTACGTGTGTGCGTTTGCATGCACGTGCTTGTATGTGTGTGTGTGTGTGTGTGTGTGTGTGTGTGTGTGAGAGTGTCGGTACATGCGTGTGCACCCTTGCGCGCGCGTGCGTGTGTGTGTGTGTCGACGCAGACGCCTCTGTGCACACTTTAATAACTGGGCAGGAAAAATAGAGCATGGCTGATAAGAGAGGCGAGAGAAAGGCAGTGAGAGGATCAGGAATCCCATACAGCAGAGAGCACTAGTCCATTGCAAGTGTGGCAGAGGTCACAGTCAATTTCAAAAGGAGCAGTTGTTGTGTATTAGAGTGTGGAGAGATGGGAGAACCTCCTGCTCTCTATCATAAAGGCCCGTGGCGGAGCAGGGCGAGATGTGATCAACACGCGGCCCCTGGAAGTCCCTGTTGGAGACCCCTATTGAGGAACCGCTATAGAACAATAGCCGTGGAACACACTGTACAGAGCGAGGTCGCAAGGTTTCTACTCAGTATTCACAAGCCCTGAGGAATCCCTTTTTACAAGCTCTCTGCGGTAGTAGACCCTGCCGAGCGGGCATGATGGAGGGGAGGGAAACGCATGCACCGAGGAAATAATGTATCTACTGATTCTGTGCGTGATGGTTGGAATTTCCTTGAGTGCTTAAACTGCAAATTAGACCGCGCGGAGCGTTCCGCAAGGGTTGCGTAGTTGCACATTATTTTCTTTTGAATAAAGTTTGAGCCCCGGGATTTTTAATATGTTTCATTGTTTTGAATCCAAACATTTCATCTTCCCGGAATGTCTTCCTTTCCTGAGGGATGAGGTCAACGTACGTCTTGCACTTGTTTCAAATTGGTTGAATTGTAGTACTCGTTTAGCTACTTCGCCAACAGAGAGGGAGAAAGCATCTCTATTTCTTTTTGTCCTTCATGATAGTGTGGGGTTTGGGGAGAAATCAGTGATGTCTCTGAGATGAAGCACAGCTCCTCATCTCCAGTGCCCTGGCCTGTCCCTTCCCTCCCCTCCTGTCTTTTTCCTGTTAGGTCATGGTTTATTAGCCTACACATTCCAAGCAAGCAAAGAGCAAGCAAGGCAGCTTATATTCTGGATAAAATCCTCTCATCTTAAGGATTCCCTCCCCTGCCATCAGAAAATACTTCTCTTCTCTTCTCTTCTCTTCTCTTCTCTTCTCTTCTCTTCTCTTCTCTTCTCTTCTCTTCTCTTCTCTTCTCTTCTCTTCTCTTCTCTTCTCTTCTCTTCTCTTCTCTTCTCTTCTCTTCTCTTCTCTTCTCTTCTCTTCTGTTTCTTCTCTTCTCTTCTCTTCTCTTCTCGTCTCGTCTCTTCTCTTCTCGTCTCGTCTCGTCTCTTCTCTTCTCTTCTCGTCTCTTCTCATCTCTCTCTCTCTTCTCTTCTCTTCTCTTCTCTTCTCTTCTCTTCTCTTCTCTCTCTCTTTTCTTCTCTTGCCTTCCGTGTTTATGCCACTGACTCTCCAGCACTCCTCTAATCTTGTATCACACCCCTCCCCTCACAACTGGCTATTTGACCATGTGGGAACCTCTAGTTTGCGTGGTAGTATGCAAATGACCCACAGTCCAAAACCCAAAGTCCTATAGCTTGTCCTAGTCAGAATGCTATCTAGTTGTCAGTCAGCGTTGTGGAGGAGCAGGGTTTCAGTCAGCGGTAATTGACGTGAGTGGAGTTGACATCCCGAGCAGAGCGCTTCAGGTTGGTCTGCGACTGGGACCGAGCAGCCCATCATTGGCAGTTATTAAGCAGCTCGCGCTCCGCTGCACTCACTCTGAGGGGAACAGCCTGTCACTGGGTCTGTGTACATATGCGTTTGTATTTGAGAGAAGGAGAGAGAGAGAGAGACGGAGACAGAGAGAGAGTGTGTCTGTGTGTGTGTATGTGTGAGAGAGATAGAGAGAGAGAGAGAGAGAGAGAGACAGATAGAGAGAGAGAGAGAAAGAGAGAGAGAGAGAGAGAGAGAGAGAGAGAGAGAGAGAGAGAGAGAGAGAGAGAGAGAGAGAGAGAGAGAGACAGAGAGAGAGAGAGAGAGAGAGAGAGAGAGAGAGAGAGAGAGAGAGAGAGAGAGAGAGAGAGAGAGATATAGAGGTGTGTGTGTGTGTCAGCTTGGATTAGCTTTTTCCCTGGGAAATAACAGAACCAATTCAGGTCACTCCAGGGCTGGGTTGAACCAGCTATGCTTACTGTACGTTAATTCTTAAGTTAGGGCATGAGGTTCTTACATGGGGCTTACCGTATCTACAGTAGCATACTGGTTTATAACTACTACAGTAAGTAATTAATGTAGTTGCGTCACAAGTTGTTAGGGAATATCCGCCTAGTTTGGATGTAACATACTAAGACGAGCCAACTAACTATGTTCATTCTGTTGCTATGGTTACTGTGCTCTTTAGCTGGCTAGTTCGTAGCATGAAGCATTTGGTATTGTAGTTGATTACTAAAGTAAACAAAATGACTTTATTTGTGTTTGAAAGTTGCTAAAATAATGATATTGCAAATGGCAAATCATGCTTTATTGGTAGTGAGTGCAGTTCTGTGATTTATCTTTCTATGATCATTTGGACCTGCACCAGTTTTACAACTGCAATATATTAACCTTATCTTGTAACTGGTGCTCTTACTTGTATCTTAGTGACTTTGGTAGTAACCGCTCTTCAGTTTGCCTCTCTTTCTGTACTTCAAAACACTAAGAGAAGTAATGCTGTAGTTTTGTTAGTTCATTACCAGTTCTCTCTCACATGTCTGGATTACCCCACAGTTACAAGTGCTTCACAAAATAAACAGGTACAATGTTTAAGAATTTATTATTGCAAAATAAAAACAGCAAAAACAGTAACAGTAAAAGACTGTAGAAGTAATTTTTCGGCCCAAATAAGTGTCCTATAGCATTGAAAATGAATGGGTTATTAAAAGACCATTCCTTTAGCTTGAATGAAGTCTTCTAATATTGATTTCTCTCTTTAATAAGACTGGATTTTTAATTTCTAAATGGCAATTTAAAAATAAATCACTAGTCAAAACTACAGTACCATCACATTACAGCAAAGGCTCCTTGACATCACCGGCTTACAAAACATATAATTATTCTGGTAAGGAAAGGAAAATACTGTTTATTTGAGAGGGCTTGCAAGGTCTATTAAGCCAATGATGTTGATATAAAAACGATTTTTTTCATTATCATTTACTGTTACTGAAAAATGTGTAGTTATTTTCTGCCAATTCACCACAGCCAGTCACTTCCAGTCTATCTGAAAATGTGTCTTAAACACTAATCTGAAGAAAGAAACCACATTTGATTTAAATGCCACGCTAACATGTGTCACTTGTTTTCTGAAAAGTGTTGCCATTGTGATAGAATACAGTCTGAGGAAGAATTCCTTCCTTTTTAGACACCGTATTAAACAGAGCAACCTTTCAGAAGAAAAAACTAAATATTTTTTCAGGAAAATAAAAAGACCTCAGGTGACTTTCATGGGTTCATGTACTACAGTAACACGATTATACAGGTACATTTTGCCATTAGTACAAAAAAATCTGCTTTTTCACATTAGTGCTCAAATGAATCAGATCTGTTCTGCTCGGATGTCCAATCCCCTGCTCACTGCAGCTTACCTGCAAATACTGACTTCCGAAATAGGGCTCTGCTTAAAGCATAGC
>NW_028169684.1:0-2000 GCF_963971535.1 Notolepis coatsorum | reverse complement strand
ACGCCAATGTGATTTTCGAGAGGCCGTCAGAGTAGAGAAGAAACAGTAGTCTAGCCTAAGAGTATAGAAAGGAAGGGAAAGTTTGGAATACATTTTTTTTGTACATTAAGTGGTATGAAATACTTGCCAGTAATGTAATCGATGCGTTAGCCATAGCTTTACTCACAAAGTCCCGCGGTCGAGTTCTGGCAGGGTTCCGGAGTTCTGGCAGCAAACTGAGATTCTTCAGACAGGTAGCAAACTTTTTTATAACCATCCACCACGACAGAAAATAACGGTCCTCTCACTAGTTCCTATGCTAGATTCTTCTCTTATCACAGACATGATGTCTTGGAAAAAGCCCCCAGTGTGATGCAGATACTATGTACTGAGGCTATGTCGAGTCTGAAGTATTGGAAATCCGCTGTTGTCTGTTGTGGATGGTTAAGACCTTTGTCTGCAGGTTGTGGTGTGGAGTAACACTTGTGTGTTGCTTGTCTGAAGCTTCCTGGTCAGAACTCTGATAATGGGACTCGGAGAGTAAGCTATGCATCGATTGCATTACTGGCATTATTTCATACCATTTTGATGTAAAAAAGTTTTATAAAAAGAATTATAATAATAAAAAACTATCCTTTTAACCAATCAGCCAGCACACACAATATGCTAACATACTCTCTTGAACTGATTAGTAGCGACGGAGATTTGCACACCGATTTCTAGCTTCTCTGTGACTTTGCGGGTTAAGTTAACATCATGGTTAGAGTTCACCGCGCACTCACCACTTCGTACGGCATTCCGGCACACTCACGAGAGTAGCCACGTTCCGGGCGGCTAAGTGGCGCAGTGGGCAAGGCGCTCGCCACTAACGCAGGAGATGCTGGGTTCGAGCCCAGCTCTCGGCGTTGCTTCCGGCTTGGCTGGTCGTTCATACTAATACAATTGGCAGTGTTAGGGGGTGGGAAAGCCGGTGGGTGGGGATCGGACGTTGTGGACAGCGACTCCTAACAGGTCGGTTGGTGCGCCTGTACAGCAGAATCAGGAAGTATCGGGGGCAGCGTGAGCCTCCCACGTGTTACTCCTCGCCACCGAGAGATCGCGCTGTGCAGGTGAAAAGATGCGACGGCTGCCTCCTCGTGTACCGGAGGGCACACGTGATGCAAGGCTTGGTCCTCACTGCAGCCGACCAGTGGGAGGCATGGTCTATCAAACGTTCGAGACAGGGGAGGGAAGAATTGGATAATACGAAAAATTGGGATGGGAGAAAAATAGAAAAATGGGGAGATAAAAAAGTAGATAGAAAAAAAAACTAGAGTAGCCACGAAGACACACAAGCACCTCTCGGTCCTCAACCCAGACACATCCAGCAGCAGGCTACTGTCTGTGGAGTCGGTCAAGGGATGTCCGTGCCAAGAGCGCGCCGCGGGCTGCGGTGTGGATTAACACTTTGTTGTTTCAAGTTTGCTACCTGTCTGAAGAATCTCAGTTTGCTGCCAGAACTCCGCGGAACCCTGCCAGAACCCGACCGCTGGACTTTGTGTGAGTAAAGCTAATGGCTGCGCATCGATTACATTACTGGCAAGTATTTCATACCACTTAATGTAAAAAAAGAAGAAAAAAAATCCAAACTTTCCCTTCCTTTCTACTCTTAGGCTAGACTACTGTTTCCTCTCTACTCTGACGGCCTCTCGAAAATCACATCGGCGTGAAGATCGTTGCGTTTTTAATCGAATAAAACAACGCCGTACCTCGTCTCGTTATGAGCTTCTCACGCTGAGTGTAAAGCCCGTCTTCCTGTGTTCTCTCCCCCCTCTGTTGTCAGACAGCACTACAGAAGCTGCTCTGTGGGCCATGTGTTCCTCTCTTGGCAGGCGTGTGCGTCACACAGCGGCCTGGACGAGCGGAGAGCCGGTTTGCTCTCCGGCGGCGCATCTCGACTCTCACCTGAGGCGCGCGGAGAAGCCGCCGCGCGCTAATTAATGGTTTTGATTACACTTTTTTATCATCTCAGCCGGCAGCTC
>NW_028169685.1:12500-40000 GCF_963971535.1 Notolepis coatsorum | reverse complement strand
AGGCTGCGGTCTCGACTCCCGGAGTCAGCATTGCCTGCGGCTTGGGCCGATCGTCATACTAACTCGTTTGGCTGAGTAGCGGGAGGGAAGTCGTGGGTGGTAATCTGGCGTTGTGGACAGCAACGCCTACAAGTTAGGTCTGGGCGCCTGCTCAGCGAAAGGCAGGAAATGGTGAAGGCAGCGTGACCAACCACGCGTTACGCTTCACCAATGAGAGTCCTCGCTGCCAGGTGGAAAGAGAGCCACTGGCTGTCTCCACACGTGTCGGAGGAAGCATGTGGTGGACTTCAGGGTTCCCTTGTACCGACCAGTAGGAGGAACATGCGCACAACAACCAGGTAGGGGAGGGGGGGAATTGGCATAACGACTAAATTGGGATGGGGAGAAAAATAGAAAATCAGGCGGAGAAAAAGAGGATTAAAAAAAATATATAATAATAATAATAATAATAATAATAATAATAATAATAATAATAATAATAATAAAAGGTCTTATAACTGAGTGTTATTATAAAGTGTTACCGATAATATCTCATACTTTATTTAGACTTTTCAGAGGTTAGACCCCCCCAGAAAACACAACCTCTACCTGGCGCAGCTTTAAATGAACTGACACAGGTCAGCGCGTCCTCACTGTGAGTGGTCTATGGAGTTACCTCTAACAGGCCCCCATGACCTCAGGAAGCTCCAGGTGGTCCAGAACAGGTCAGCGCGTCCTCACTGTGAGTGGTCTATGGAGTTACCTCTAACAGGCCCCCATGACCTCAGGAAGCTCCAGGTGGTCCAGAACAGGTCAGCGCGTCCTCACTGTGAGTGGTCTATGGAGTTACCTCTAACAGGCCCCCATGACCTCAGGAAGCTCCAGGTGGTCCAGAACAGGTCAGACCGTCCTCACTGTGAGTGGTCTATGGAGTTACCTGTAACAGGCCCAATGACCTCAGGAAGCTCCAGGTGGTCCAGAACAGGTCAGACCGTCCTCACTGTGAGTGGTCTATGGAGTTACCTCTAACAGGCCCCCATGACCTCAGGAAGCTCCAGGTGGTCCAGAACAGTGCAGACCGTCCTCACTGTGAGTGGTCTATGGAGTTACCTGTAACAGGCCCAATGACCTCAGGAAGCTCCAGGTGGTCCAGAACAGGTCAGACCGTCCTCACTGTGAGTGGTCTATGGAGTTACCTGTAACAGGCCCCATGACCTCAGGAAGCTCCAGGTGGTCCAGAACAGGGCAGCACGGTTGGTACTGGGCTGCTCACTAAGGTCTAATGTGAGCCGGATGCATGCCTGCCTCTCTTGGCTTAACGTTGAAAATAGGTTGTGTAACTGAGGGGTTACAAAACCCTGACTGTATTAAAGATTGTGATAGATTAAACCACTGCTAGTTATGTACTTTAATTACTGGCCAGACAGTACATCAAATATAGATGGTGAACACCCACAAGAACACGGCATTGACACAGAAATACTATGGGAGGGTAATTTATTATTATTAGGCAACGTTAGGTTACAGAATGAGAATTAGGGTCGCGCTTGTATGGCGAAGAATATACGTAAAATCAGTCAAGAGCATAAGTCACTAAGAATAGCAGGAATCCTACGATGGGTCTAAGCTGACGCCACCTGTTGTATAGTAGCAATTATATAGGGCAACACCGGTACCAACTGGAGACAATGGGTTCCCTCCGGGGTGTAAGGCCTGGAGGGTAGAGGAATGTTCGGGTACTCCGTCTGATTCAATGGGGAATAAAGAGACTCCAGGTACAGGAGTCGGTGCGTGTACTCCCTTGATCAGCAGCAAATGCAATAGTTGTAATCCAAGATGCTCGACAGCATTGACGACAGCTAGCCAGCCCTGTCCACGAGGCAGGCCCGAGTGGTAATCCTCACGAGGTTAAATCCCAAACGATAGTGGAAATCAACGGTGCTCTTCTCCGGTAGTCACGTCCCAAATCAATATAATCCAACCAGGAATGGTTCTGCAATCGCCGGCGCCGATTCTCCTGTGTACATGTCCAACGGTTCTCGCCTAGGACTCCTCGGGTGTGGGCGACGTATTTAGGCCACACAGCCTGGATAAGTGCACTAGCTAAAGACACGACGAACCGATGGGTAATGCTACACACGGAAGAACTGTGGCCGCACGATATACAATAAATGATCGACTATTGACTTCACATTAGATTAAGTCGAACTCAACGTTACTTCATTAAACTCTGACACTTTAACATTCTATTCGCACGCGGTTCTCAATGCTCTATTTAGACGCAAGGTTGCTCACTTCACTGCACGTTGACTCATGGTGAAGGTGGGTAAGGTTTAGGTAAGGTACTGCTGTTTACACCTGCGCCGTATTTATACTTAAGTGAATATCTAGTCCCAACCTCAGTCCTTGTCTCGTATTACTACGCTGACTCTGGGCATGTTCTGACATTCCTGCAGTTGTCTTTGAACTTGCCGTTGGGGGCTTGCGCGTTGGCGCCTGGGGGCGCTGTCCAATAGGAGAGCGAATATTACTCTGGTCTGTACGCAGGTAAAGGGATATTCCGTGTATATATATAAATAATATACAAAGTATATCAAACGATACATATATATATATTCAGTTTAATCTGGCCCTTCACAACAGGTTGTCTTTTAATACACTTGTGCTGTTCAAGTTGGTCATGAGCAGTAAAACTCTGTTTTTATACATACACAGATTGTTTATAGTAATACTGTGCATGAGCATTACACTAGAGGTTCGTTCCAGTAATGGGCAGCTTGAATGACCAGGTCCAAAAACCAACGCTTTAAGGAGATCTTTTATTTTTAGATCATTGACTCTTTGGAAAAAAAACTCCCTCAAAACCTCTGATGCATTTACACTAAATTAACTTTAATTTTTTTTTGATTTAACACTGTAAAGTATTTTTTCTGTGCCTTGTCTTTGAATATTCAAAAGAGATTGAACGTGTTCACTAAAGCACTCCCTCTGTCGCACGCTCCTGGTGACAGACTGGACAGGACAGGTTTTACCGTCTCGTGGCAGTGTCCTGAGCGGCTGCAAAGATAACCCCAGGGACACATGGGGACAAACACAAATAAACAGTCAAAACAAAACAAAAACAGGATGTAATCCTGTCCAAATGCTGATGAGTCACAGGTGGATGGAGAGGTGATGACTCAGAGCTGCATCATACCCATCCGACCTCAGCGATGAGTAATGATAATGATGATGATAATAATAATAATAATAATAATAATAATAATAATAATAATAATAATAATAATAATAATAATAATAATAATAATAATAATAATAATAATAATAATAATAATAATAATAATAACAATACTACTAATAATCACCTGCTTCCACAGGCCTATACCATCAGCACATGCTGTGGACAAACGTCTAATTACCAAATGAAAAACATTGTAATATTGAAGTGTTTGATGTGTTATGTCATTGTTTTTGCCTTGATGGATCAATATATTGTTGTTTAGAGGCACACACACACACACACACACACACACACACACACACACACACACACACACACACACACATAGACGAGACACAATAATTGAGAAGCACTTGAATGAATGAATGAATGAAAGAATGGTACTACACTGATACTACACATCATACTACACAATGACTACCATACACTGGCACTACACATCACACTACACAATGACTACCATACACTGGCACTACACATCACACTACACAACGACTACCATACACTGGCACTACACATCACACTACACAATGACTACCATACACTGGCACCATACACACATTACACTACACAGTGACTACCATACACTGGCACCAGGCACACATCACACTACACAATGACTACCATACACTGGCACCAGGCACACATCACACTACACAATGACTGCCATACACTGGCACCAGGCACACATCACACTACACAATGACTTACATACACTGGCACTACACATCACACTACACAATGACTGCCATACACTGGCACCAGGCACACATCACACTACACAATGACTACCATACACTGGCACCAGATACACATCACACTACACAATGACTACCATACACTGGCACCAGGCACACATCACACTACACAATGACTGACATACACTGGCACTACACATCACACTACACAATGACTACCATACACTGGCACCAGGCACACATCACACTACACAATGACTACCATACACTGGCACCAGATACACATCACACTACACAATGACTACCATACACTGGCACCAGGCACACATCACACCACACAATGACTGCCATACACTGGCACCAGGCACACATCACACTACACAATGACTGCCATACACTGCCACCAAACACACATCACACTACACAATGACTACCATACACTGGCACCAGATACACATCACACTACACAATAACTACCATACACTGGCACCAGATACACATCACACTACACAATGACTACCATACACTGGCACCATATACACATCACACTACACAATGACTACCATACACTGGCACCAGGCACACATCACACTACACAATGACTACCATACACTGGCACCAGGCACACATCACACTACACAATGACTGCCATACACTGGCACCAGGCACACATCACACTACACAATGACTGCCATACACTGGCACCAGGCACACATCACACTACACAATGACTACGATACACTGGCACCAGATACACATCACACTACACAATGACTACGATACACTGGCACCAGATACACATCACACTACACAATGACTACCATACACTGGCACCAGATACACATCACACTACACAATGACTACCATACACTGGCACCAGATACACATCACACTACACAATGACTACCATACACTGACACCAGGCACACATCACACTACACAATGACTACCATACACTGGCACCAGGCACACATCACACCACACAATGACTGCCATACACTGGCACCAGGCACACATCACACTAGACATTGACTGCCATACACTGGCACCAGGCACACATCACACTACACAATGACTGCCATACACTGGCACTACACATCACACTACACAATTACTACCATACACTGACACCAGGCACACATCACACTACACAATGACTACCATACACTGGCACCAGGCACACATCACACCACACAATGACTACCATACACTGGCACCAGATACACATCACACTACACAATGACTACCATACACTGGCACCAGATACACATCACACTACACAATGACTACCATACACTGGCACCAGGCACACATCACACTACACAATGACTGCCATACACTGGCACCAGGCACACATCACACTACACAATGACTGCCATACACTGGCACCAGGCACACATCACACTACACAATGACTACCATACACTGGCACCAGATACACATCACACTACACAATGACTACCATACACTGGCACCAGATACACATCACACTACACAATGACTACCATACACTGGCACCAGGCACACATCACACTACACAATGACTGACATACAATGGCACTACACATCACACTACACAATGACTACCATACACTGGCACCAGGCACACATCACACCACACAATGACTGCCATACACTGGCACCAGGCACATATCACACTACACAATGACTACCATACACTGGCACCAGATACACATCACACTACACAATGACTGCCAAACACTGGCACCAGGCACACATCACACTACACAATGACTGACATACACTGGAACTACACATCACACTACACAATGACTACCATACACTGGCACCAGGCACACATCACACTACACAATGACTACCATACACTGGCACCAGATACACATCACACTACACAATGACTATCATACACTGGCACCAGGCACACATCACACGACACAATGACTACCATACACTGGCACCAGGCACACATCACACTACACAATGACTACCATACACTGGCACCAGATACACATCACACTACACAATGACTACCATACACTGGCACCAGGCACACATCACACCACACAATGACTGCCATACACTGGCACCAGGCACACATCACACTAGACATTGACAGCCATACACTGGCACCAGGCACACATCACACTACACAATGACTGCCATACACTGCCACCAGGCACACATCACACTACACAATGACTACCATACACTGCCACCAAACACACATCACACTACACAATGACTGCCAAACACTGGCACCAGGCACACATCACACTACACAATGACTACCATACACTGGCACCAGATACACATCACACTACACAATGACTACCATACACTGGCACCATATACACATCACACTACACAATGACTACCATACACTGGCACCAGGCACACATCACACTACACAATGACTACCATACACTGGCACCAGGCACACATCACACTACACAATGACTGCCATACACTGGCACCAGGCACACATCACACTACACAATGACTACCATACACTGGCACCAGGCACACATCACACGACACAATGACTACCATACACTGGCACCAGGCACACATCACACTACACAATGACTACCATACACTGGCACCAGGCACATATCACACTACACAATGACTGCCATACACTGGCACTACACATCACACTACACAATGACTACCATACACTGGCACCAGATACACATCACACTACACAATGACTGCCAAACACTGGCACCAGGCACACATCACACTACACAATGACTACCATACACTGGCACCAGATACACATCACACTACACAATGACTACCATACACTGGCACCATATACACATCACACTACACAATGACTGACATACACTGGCACTACACATCACACTACACAATGACTATCATACACTGGCACCAGGCACACATCACACTACACAACGACTACCATACACTGGCACCAGGCACACATCACACTACACAATGACTACCATACACTGGCACCAGGCACCAGGCACACATCACACTACACAATGACTACCATACACTGGCACCAGGCACACATCACACTACACAATGACTACCATACACTGGCACCAGGCACACATCACACTACACAATGACTACCATACACTGGCACCAGGCACATATCACACTACACAATGACTGCCATACACTGGCACCAGGCACACATCACACTACACAATGACTGCCATACACTGGCACCAGGCACACATCACACTACACAATGACTACCATACACTGGCACCAGGCACCAGGCACACATCACACTACACAATGACTACCATACACTGGCACCAGGCACACATCACACTACACAATGACTACCATACACTGGCACCAGGCACACATCACACTACACAATGACTACCATACACTGGCACCAGGCACATATCACACTACACAATGACTGCCATACACTGGCACCAGGCACACATCACACTACACAATGACTGCCATACACTGGCACCAGGCACACATCACACTACACAATGACTTCCATACACTGGCACTACACATCACACTACACAATGACTGCCATACACTGGCACCAGGCACACATCACACTACACAATGACTACCATACACTGGCACCAGGCACACATCACACTACACAATGACTGACATACACTGGAACTACACATCACACTACACAATGACTACCATACACTGGCACCAGGCACACATCACATTACACAATGACTACCATACACTGGCACCAGATACACATCACACTACACAATGACTACCATACACTGGCACCAGGCACACATCACACCACACAATTACTGCCATACACTGGCACCAGGCACACATCACACTAGACATTGACTGCCATACACTGGAACTACACATCACACTACACAATGACTACCATACACTGGCACCAGGCACACATCACACTACACAATGACTACCATACACTGGCACCAGATACACATCACACTACACAATGACTACCATACACTGGCACCAGGCACACATCACACCACACAATTACTGCCATACACTGGCACCAGGCACACATCACACTAGACATTGACTGCCATACACTGGCACCAGGCACACATCACACTACACAATGACTGCCATACACTGCCACCAGGCACACATCACACTACACAATGACTACCATACACTGCCACCAAACACACATCACACTACACAATGACTGCCAAACACTGGCACCAGGCACACATCACACTACACAATGACTACCATACACTGGCACCAGATACACATCACACTACACAATGATTACTGTAACTGAGGGGTACAATTCCCTGACTGTATTACTAGATATGATACTTACTACCACTACCTTTGTACTTAATATTCGGCCACCCAGTACACGGCATAAATATATTATCATGAACACTCTCACGTAGATGAAACGGATCCAACACAAATGTACGAATTAGAAACAGGTCTTTATTTCCTACACAGCGATGGTGTGTAGAATAAGCACTTAATCACTTAATTACATTTATGAATTGAAATAGTATGCACTTTTATGGCAAGGAGTATTCGTCGGTATATCAATAGATAATGTCCAATCTCTGAAGGCGCAGGTGGTAAATATACGACCTGGAATAGTTAAGGAATAACAGCAATGATACTTTAATGATTATAGGCTGGATACACTAGAGGGGGTTAATCCGGTCGCTTGTAAGCCGACAGGAGTAGGAGGGGGGGGGGGGGGGGGGTAGAATCCAGCTGCCTCGTCCGGCCAAGGGTATCCCAGGTGAACCCACTGTAGTGCCGTTCAATGCGCCGGCGATCCTTGGACCACAGATGAAAGCAGGTGGACTCTTTGTGGGCCGGCTCTCTCCGGTCCACGGGGGAGAGATGTGGAGAGACCTCGTCTTGCAGAGCGTCTCCTCACCTTGCGTCCTCTCCAGGGGGGGGGGTTCCAACACACGGTAGTGTCGGGGGTCTTTATCCATAGAATAATCAAAGTATCCAAAGCATAATCCGTGCCTGGGAAGGCGGGCTGTCGTCGGTAGAATAATCCGGTATACAGGTCCACTCGCTCGTCGGCTCTGGGGCTCCTCGGGTGCAGCTTCACATAGGGTCAACCACCCTGGGTAAGCAGCCAGTTCTCTGCCCGAAACGATGGGGTACTGACTACGGTAGTATTCTCACCGCACGAAGCACTATATATTAACAGACTATTATTAGCTTAATAGACTACGTCCAACTCGACGATATAGTGCCAAATATGACTATTCAAATATTAATATACACGATGTCTCAATACCGATGGTAGGCCGAACTTGGCCTTACTCCCACACGTGGCATCGCGGGGAGGCTTTACGTCTGTGACTCTATTGGAGGGTAAGAAACTGGACTGAAAAGAAAGTCCTACTTTAGTAGCGCAGTATATATACGCACTATGAACAAATAGTCCCATTAGTGGTGCGGTAGCCAAATTCCTACGCGGAACTAGGACTTGTTCGTACATGTCGAGCGGTACGTTTGAACTGGGTCTGAGGGGTATGGCAGCCTGGCACCAAGGTCTCGACCAATAGTAGAATGGAGACTATTATGGGATGTTCAGTAGGCTAGAATGGATATTCAATGCATATTGTACAAGGAATATACAAGGGATATCAGGGAATATTAGAGAATATACAAATACAATTAAATATATATATATAAATAAATATATATATTCGGTTTAATCTGGCCCTTCACAACAGCCACCCCCTGAATAGGTCCCAGACCTAATCAGTTAAACGGAGACAGATTAATCGCGTTGTCTATTTACACATAAGGGTTTGCTGTAGGGGTCAGTCAACTTCACAAAGTCATAGGGTTGTAGGGTCATGGTCATCATCGATTGTGTCTGGGAGTCGAGGCAGTTCTATGAGCCTTGCCACGGGACGGGTGTAAGTGCGACCCTGGACGAGCACTTCAGCTGCTCGGACCTTGCCGTCGGCACCGGTGATCACTTTGCTTACGCGGCCGGCCGGCCACATAGCTCTGGGCAGTGATTGATCAATAATCATGACGACTGTTCCTTCTGTCAAATTGTCTCTCTCCTTTACCCACTTCTGGCGGGTCTGTAGAGACGGTAGGTAGTGCAGTAGGAAACTGTTCCAAAACTTGTCGGCTAATACTTGGCTGTACCTCCACATTCGTCGGCCGTTCGCTTCTTCAGGCCGGTACATTGTCTGGGGTAATGTGGGATCTAGCCGCCCCATCAGGAGTGTGTTGGGGGTAACTGGGTCGATATCCGCCACATCACTGGAGACATATCCGAGGGGCTTCGAGTTAAGTACTCCCTCAATCTCCGTGAGGACTGTCATTAGGACTTCTTCCGCCACAGTCTGGGCCCCAAGTACTGCGTACAGGGCTGTCTTTATGGAACGCACTTCTCGTTCCCAAGTGCCACCGAAGTGGGGTGCGTTTGGGGGGTTGAATTGGAAATCAACCTGTGCTGGAGCGAGGTGGGTCTTAAGTTCTGGGCCCATAGCTTGGAAGCTCTCTCTCAGCTCTCTTTCGCCGCCTTTAAAGTTTGTCCCATGATCGGACAATAGGGTAGACGGTCTTCCTTTCCGTGATATGAATCTACGGAAGGCCATAAGGAATGAGTCTGTGCTCATGGTCGGGAGAAGCTCGATGTGTATCGCTCTGGTGGTCATGCATTTGAATACAATACCCCACCGCTTCTCGGTTCCTCTTCCTTTCTTTATGTGCAGCGGGCCAAAGCAGTCCATACCCGTTGAGTGGAATGGCTTGTCACCGATTCGGAGGCGACATGGAGGAAGGTCAACCATCCTTGGTATGCTGGGCTGCGCGCGCCACTTGCGGCAGTCTAGACATGTTCGTTGGAAGCGTCGTACCGCCTCTCTTCCTTGTAGGATCCAGTAACGACGTCTGATTTCCGCGAAGACTCTTTCTGCTCCTGCGTGATGTACATCCTCATCGTATTTCTTTATAATCAGCTCTGTGACCTTGTGTCGGCTGTTCAATACGATCGGGTATTTAATGTCATCCGGTAGATTGGGGGCTCTGCGTAGGCGACCACCCACTCTGATGAGGGTGTGAGCGTCGCTCTCGGGGGCCAGGTGAATTAATCTGCTGTCGGATGGGACGGGCTTTCCTCCCTGTAGACAGGCCAATTCATCGGGGAACGAGTCTCTCTGGGCTCGCTGCAGTAGAAGCAATTCTGCTTCCTCGTAGTTAGCCGCTGACATATCAGCGGGGGACTTGCACTCCGGGTGGTACCGCAGGAATGTTCTTTGTTGTGCACTCTCTATGGACGTGCAATCGTTTATGTTAGGGTCGGTGGAGGCTACGGTGCTCAATCCACAGAACACAGACTTCTTAATTTCCACCTCCTCTGGACTTGCTTCCCTCGGGATAGGCATGGGCCACTGTCCTTCCGGGAGTCTTAGGAATGCGGGGCCGTCACTGTAGACATTGCGACGGGTGAGGTCATCCAGGGGCATCCCCCGGGTGATGACGTCAGCTGGGTTCTGTTTTGTATCAACGTAGCGCCACTCTGTTTCTCCGGTTAACTCTTCGGTTAAGTCTTGAATCTCGGTGACTCTGACTCCCACAAAGACTTTGTACTTGCATGAGTCCGATTTGATCCAGGCGAGTACCGTCGTGGAATCTGACCACAGGATTGTTTTAGACACCGGTATGGTGAGCTCACGTTGGATGAGCGTGGCTAAGTGCGCTCCGGCTAGGGCTGCGCAGAGCTCTAGACGTGGGATAGATTGTTGCTTGCGTGGGGCTATTCTCGAGCGGGCGAGGACAAATGCTGTGTAGATCTCTCCCCCCTGGTCTTGGGCCCGCAAGTAGGCTACTGATCCGTATGCGACCTCTGAGGCGTCACTGAAGACGTGTAAGTCCATTTTACATGTCTCTGGCCTCACCGTGGGTGGGAAGTAGCTTCGGCGCATATTAACGCCTGGGAGTGAGTGGAGCTCCATCTCCCACTCTCTCCAGGTGGATGCAAGGTGTGCAGGAATGGGGTCGTCCCAGCCCTGGTCCTTGTCCCACAATGCTCGTACAATCATTTTTGCCCTGGTGGTGTACGGTAGAATACATCCTAGCGGGTCATATTGTCGGGCGAGTGTTGTGTACACACTCCGTCTGGTGGTCGGCGCTGCCGCCGGCCTTCCCTGCTCCGTAGTCAGGGGCTTGTGTCTGTAGTGAAGCGAATCTGTTTTGAATCGCCACACCAATCCCAGGGTCATCTCCTGGGCTTCTCCCGGGATTGTAGCCATCCAGGTCTCGCTGCTGGCTGCCTTGTCCTCGGAGGAGAGGCTGCGCAGTACTTGCGGATCGCTGCTGGCCCACTGCCTGAGATCAAAGCCGCCTTTGATCAATGAGGCGCGGAGTTTAATCAGGAGAGCCTCGGCTTCTTCCTGGGTTGAAAGGCTTTGTAGACAGTTGTCTACGTAGAAGCTGTTCTTTACGCTGTGTCGGACCTCTTCGTCCGCTGCTGGGTCCTCTGCTACATGTTTCTGTAGTGCAAATGTCGCACAGCAGGGGCTGCACGTCGTTCCGAAGGGGAGGACTTCCCATTGGTAGATGGCTGGGTGCTCATCTCCTGGCTTCTCTCTCCATAGGAACCGTAACAGGGGCTTGTCCGCCTCTACTAATCTCACCTGCAGGAACATTCCTTTAATGTCCCCGCTGATGGCCACCTTTTCCTGGCGGAAGCGGAGTAGAACGCCGAGTAGGGAGGGGCCGAGTGTGGGACCGGGCAGTAACTCTTTATTCAGATTTTGGGATCCGATCTGGTAGCTGCAGTTAAATACTATGCGGTCTTTACCGTTGTGATGGACCTTGTGGTGGGGCGCGTACCACGATTCAGTGGTCTGGTCAGCCTCTTTAATGTCCATCTTTGTGACGTGTCCCGCTGTGATGAGCTTCTCAATCTCAGCGCGGTATACACTCTTGGGCGGGGTTCTTGGCTAAGCGCCGCTCCGTGTTCAGCAGGTACCGTTCTATGGCGTCTGTCTTGGCGTGGAAAGTAGGCATTCCTTCTCGCCGCAGGAGTGGCGTGGCGTATCTCAACACGCCGTTGACCGGGACTCTCTTGGTCCCTGTCTCGAGGAGGTGAATGGCGTAAATGTCATCTTTAGAGCGAATGTCTTTCTTTCCATTCTTAAAGGGCATTTGTTCCAAGCTCCATAGCCGCTCTACGTGTTGCAGGAGTGCGGTTTCTCCCTCTGTGACTCGGGAGTGGAGACATCTAGTGGCTGTACTTCGGTTGAGAGATTTGGCGAGCGGGCCTTGGAGAGTCCATCCCAAACGGGTCTCGACTGCTGCAGGACAGCCTCGGGGTCCGGTATGAACCCGGTCTATCGGGACAATGAGGTCTGCATGGTCGGAGCCTATCAACAGGGTCGGCATAGCATTGTCTATGAGCGGGATCGGTAACTTGCGCAGATGTGCATATTTCTCCATCAGCTTGGCGACGGGGTATGTGTACCGCGACAGTCCTATTTCTTGGCTGGTGAAAGCGTCTGCAATCTGGTACCGTCGCTCAGGCTGGCCGCTTGCTGCGATAGAGAATGAGACATTCTCGCCCTTTATCGTCTTCAAATCTCGTCTTATTGTCCGAATTGTCATTTGGGTTTCGCTTCCCCGCAGCCCTAGCTGGGCCGCAGCGGAGGCGAGCAGCAGGGTCTTCTCTGACCCGTCATCGAGGACGGCGTAAGTGTCCAGGACTTTATTCTGGTAGCTTAGTGTCACACGCACTACTTTTAGGAGTACTCGGGCTCCACTGCTGCTGGCGGGATCGATGTACATGACGCTCGCTTTGCGGCTGGATGGTGCAGGTGAAGGGCGCCGTCTGTTACTGTCGTGAAGTATGTCCAGATGGGCTCCATCGCACTTGGTGCACCTTTTCTTTAAGCGGCATTCGGCTGCCATGTGTGAGCGCGCACAGCGAAAACAGCGCTTGTTGGACTTTATCCATTGACCTGCTTCCTCCGCGTTCAGCTTGGGGAAGGAGTCACATTGCGCTAGCCAGTGTTCTTTCTCACAGTAGGGGCACACTATCTTCCACTTCTCCGTTCTGGAGGGGGTACTGTGGCTCCTGCTGCTCGGTACTGACTCCGATTGGTGCATCACAGTCACCGATCTTCTTCCATCATTTAGTCGTCTGGTTCCTTCTCTGGAGCCAGGGGTGCTCCGTCCGAATGTATCTAGCCGTAGGCTGCTGACTTCTCTCGCCAGGAAGTCTGCTAGATCGAGGAGGTTCGGTTCGGGGCCATTCGGGTCTCTGTGGTCCCTCTGCCGCCTAAAGCGCTCCTGACGAGCGGGCGGCAGCTTCTCCAGGATCCTTTCCACATTTGAGTTGGCGTAAAGTTCATACTTCCCCTTCTCTCTTTGCGCTCCCAACATCCCTACCAGGGACTGCACTCTGATGGACAGGTCGTCCAGTGCTCGATTGTCTATTGCTGGGGGTAAGCGGTCGATGTGTCGGATCTCCTGGATCACGTAATCCCATATGCGCCCATACCTCTGGTCCAATGCTACCAGCGCTGCTGTGTATGGGGTGGTGGAAGTCGCGTAGGCGAGCGCTATATTATGTGCGCGGGGCACCTTTAAGTGCTGCAGTAGGATGGCGTATTTGTGGCGTTCATCCAATACATCCACCAACATGGTCTCCAGACACATGCGGAGTTCTGTATACTGGGCCCGGTTCTCTTGGGTGAAGTCGGGTACCATAGGCGTGCCAATGTATGACGCTGACTGTGGATACATCGGCGAGCGTTGGGGGAGAGGCCTCCTAGGCGAGTCTCCTCCCGCTCCTTGGTATGGGCTGGTACCGGCAGTGTACCATGGCCCGCTTGTCCAGGTGCTGTTCCTCGGTGCGGGTCGTGCGTCGTGCTCACCCGTGTATAGAGTCGGGGGTCTGTAGCGCAGCTCCGCGGGAGTATAGCCTGGGCTGTACCGGACCTCCTGGTCCGGTAGAGTACTGTGCTGTCTTCGGGCGCGGTTCTCCTCCTCTTCCTCTTCGTCTTCAGTTAGGTCATCCAGTGCTTGTAGTCTCTGGTTTAGCCTCTCCACAGGATATGCTGCTCCTTCCCGGTTGCTAGGTCTCGCTTGGACCGGTGGGGGGAGGTGGTCTGTGGGGGGTATAGACCTCGTCTGTTGGTCAAGTTCAGGGTTGTTTACTCGGCTAGGGGATGCCGCCCTGGAGGTGTGTCTAGACGAGTTCCTGGAGCCTCTGGCGGAGGGAGAGGGTGTTGTCCGTCTGATCAGCTGTTCTATTAGTTGCGCTTGCTGTCTGTCGCGCTCTGCGTCCCGTAGAGCACCAGCAGCTGCTCGCTGGCTGTCTGCTCGGTCTCGGGCTACATTCTCTTCCATCTGAATGCGTCTTATTTCCAGGCGTATGTGCTCTTCTTCGCTCCGTTGCTGTAGCTGCAATCGATCGCGTTCACCCTGGAGTCTATCGCGTTCAGTAGAGGCTTTCAGGCTGACGAGGAATGCCTGCTGTAGGGTCCTCTCTGCCTCGCTGGGAGAAGGCGGTTGTATAGGGGAGCCTTCCCTCGGGGTACTCCTTGCGGAGCCTTGGAGCTCTATCTCCACGGTGCTCTCCCCGTCTTCTTCCGTGCCGAGTTCTCTCTCGGTAGCGTTGTATTCCTCCCGGGACTCATCGGGGACTACTTCTTCAGTACTAGCGGGGTGTGAAGTCATGTCTGGTTCCCACTGGTCCCCACCGTGAACTTGGTCAGTTACATTAGAGCCCGTAGGGGCCTCTATGGTCGGGGTAGTCTGGGCGTTGGGGTTAGACATACTTTTACTTTCTAGTTTTACCGCGTTTACTGTTAGTAGAAGACTAGGTTGTTGACTGACAGCGTAAGCCTCTAAGTACTGAGGGAGCCGTCGTTCGCGCTGCGGGCGTTGGTTAGGAGGATCGTTTCGTGGAGTGTTCATCATAGGCCATTTCAATATTAATAACACTATATTAATATTACACTAATTACCATCCGGCTCGAAGGACCAATTGTAACTGAGGGGTACAATTCCCTGACTGTATTACTAGATATGATACTTACTACCACTACCTTTGTACTTAATATTCGGCCACCCAGTACACGGCATAAATATATTATCATGAACACTCTCACGTAGATGAAACGGATCCAACACAAATGTACGAATTAGAAACAGGTCTTTATTTCCTACACAGCGATGGTGTGTAGAATAAGCACTTAATCACTTAATTACATTTATGAATTGAAATAGTATGCACTTTTATGGCAAGGAGTATTCGTCGGTATATCAATAGATAATGTCCAATCTCTGAAGGCGCAGGTGGTAAATATACGACCTGGAATAGTTAAGGAATAACAGCAATGATACTTTAATGATTATAGGCTGGATACACTAGAGGGGGTTAATCCGGTCGCTTGTAAGCCGACAGGAGTAGGAGGGGGGGGGGGGGTAGAATCCAGCTGCCTCGTCCGGCCAAGGGTATCCCAGGTGAACCCACTGTAGTGCCGTTCAATGCGCCGGCGATCCTTGGACCACAGATGAAAGCAGGTGGACTCTTTGTGGGCCGGCTCTCTCCGGTCCACGGGGGAGAGATGTGGAGAGACCTCGTCTTGCAGAGCGTCTCCTCACCTTGCGTCCTCTCCAGGGGGGGGGGTTCCAACACACGGTAGTGTCGGGGGTCTTTATCCATAGAATAATCAAAGTATGCAAAGCATAATCCGTGCCTGGGAAGGCGGGCTGTCGTCGGTAGAATAATCCGGTATACAGGTCCACTCGCTCGTCGGCTCTGGGGCTCCTCGGGTGCAGCTTCACATAGGGTCAACCACCCTGGGTAAGCAGCCAGTTCTCTGCCCGAAACGATGGGGTACTGACTACGGTAGTATTCTCACCGCACGAAGCACTATATATTAACAGACTATTATTAGCTTAATAGACTACGTCCAACTCGACGATATAGTGCCAAATATGACTATTCAAATATTAATATACACGATGTCTCAATACCGATGGTAGGCCGAACTTGGCCTTACTCCCACACGTGGCATCGCGGGGAGGCTTTACGTCTGTGACTCTATTGGAGGGTAAGAAACTGGACTGAAAAGAAAGTCCTACTTTAGTAGCGCAGTATATATACGCACTATGAACAAATAGTCCCATTAGTGGTGCGGTAGCCAAATTCCTACGCGGAACTAGGACTTGTTCGTACATGTCGAGCGGTACGTTTGAACTGGGTCTGAGGGGTATGGCAGCCTGGCACCAAGGTCTCGACCAATAGTAGAATGGAGACTATTATGGGATGTTCAGTAGGCTAGAATGGATATTCAATGCATATTGTACAAGGAATATACAAGGGATATCAGGGAATATTAGAGAATATACAAATACAATTAAATATATATATATAAATAAATATATATATTCGGTTTAATCTGGCCCTTCACAACAACTACCATACACTGGCACCATATACACATCACACTACACAATGACTACCATACACTGGCACCAGGCACACATCACACTACACAATGACTACCATACACTGGCACCAGGCACACATCACACTACACAATGACTGCCATACACTGGCACCAGGCACACATCACACTACACAATGACTACCATACACTGGCACCAGACACACATCACACGACACAATGACTACCATACACTGGCACCAGGCACATATCACACTACACAATGACTGCCATACACTGGCACTACACATCACACTACACAATGACTACCATACACTGGCACCAGATACACATCACACTACACAATGACTACCATACACTGGCACCATATACACATCACACTACACAATGACTACCATACACTGGCACCAGGCACACATCACACTACACAATGACTACCATACACTGGCACCAGGCACACATCACACTACACAATGACTACCATACACTGGCACCAGGCACACATCACACTACACAATGACTACCATACACTGGCACCAGGCACATATCACACTACACAATGACTGCTATACACTGGCACACATCACACTACACAATGACTGCCATACACTGGCACCAGGCACACATCACACTAAACAATGACTATCATACACTGGCACCAGGCACACATCACACTACACAATGACTACCATACACTGGCACCAGATACACATCACACTACACAATGACTACCATACACTGGCACCAGATACACATCACACTACACAATGACTGACATACACTGGCACCAGGCACACATCACACTACACAATGACTGCCATACACTGGCACCAGGCACACATCACACTACACATTGACTACCATACACTGGCACCAGGCACACATCACACTACACAATGACTGCCATACACTGGCACCAGACACACATCACACTACACAATGACTACCATACACTGGCACCAGGCACACATCACACTACACAATGACTGACATACACTGGCACTACACATCACACTACACAATGACTATCATACACTGGCACCAGGCACACATCACACTACACAACGACTACCATACACTGGCACCAGGCACACATCACACTACACAATGACTACCATACACTGGCACCAGGCACACATCACACTACACAATGACTACCATACATGGCACCAGGCACACATCACACTACACAATGACTACCATACACTGGCACCAGGCACACATCACACTACACAATGACTACCATACACTGGCACCAGGCACACATCACACTACACAATGACTGCCATACACTGGCACCAGGCACACATCACACTACACAATGACTAACATACACTGGCACCAGGCACACATCACACTACACAATGACTGACATACACTGGCACTACACATCACACTACACAATGACTATCATACACTGGCACCAGGCACACATCACACTACACAACGACTACCATACACTGGCACCAGGCACACATCACACTACACAATGACTACCATACACTGGCACCAGGCACACATCACACTACACAATGACTACCATACACTGGCACCAGGCACACATCACACTACACAATGACTACCATACACTGGCACCAGGCACACATCACACTACACAATGACTACCATACACTGGCACCAGGCACATATCACACTACACAATGACTGCCATACACTGGCACCAGGCACACATCACACTACACAATGACTGCCATACACTGGCACCAGGCACACATCACACTAGACAATGACTGCCATACACTGGCACCAGGCACACATCACACTACACAATGACTGCCATACACTGGCACCAGGCACACATCACACTACACAATGACTACCATACACTGGCACCAGGCACACATCACACTACACAATCACTACCATACACTGGCACCAGGCACACATCACACTACACAATGACTGCCATACACTGGCACCAGGCACACATCACACTACACAATGGCTGCCATACACTGGCACTACACATCACACTACACAATGACTACCATACACTGGCACCAGGCACACATCACACTACACAATGACTGCCATACACTGGGACCAGGCACACATCACACTAGACAATGACTGCCATACACTGGCACCAGGCACACATCACACTACACAATGACTGCCATACATTGGCACCAGGCACACATCACACTACACAGCAGTGACAGGACTGGGGTTGATGCCCAGTTTAACTGGGAATCCCCGTTCAACGTGAGGTTAACTATCGTAACCGACCATCCTGCTATATTCCTTTATGTGTAATATATCAATCTCCCCAGTTAGTAGCTAGATTAATACATTTAGTGGAAGTGGCGATAATCAAATAATCTAGATAAAACCATCGCTTTATTCATCTGATTCAGATGACACTAACGGACATTGTTGAGCCTCTCTTGGTCCATATATGGGCATATATGTGCACGCTGTGATGCCAGGGCTTCCCCCAGCTTGGCACCAAGAGGATTGCTCCTTTCAATTGGACATGTGTCAGCCCCAGTGTCCTCCGTAGACCAGACCGTCTCATTAACAAGGATAATGGTTTCATAAGGAGTCATACTGACTTGTGAAAAGGAATTAGAATCATAGTTGTGGATATACGCTTATTATACCAGATTGCTTGATTTGAGCTGCCCGTATATATATATGTTGTTATATATCTTATTATTATTATATCTTATATTATATATGTTGTTATATATGTTGTAGGGCTGACCCCTATTAGTCGATTAGTTGGTCGAAAGGAGCCGTAGTCGACTGCCAACCACTTAGTCGGAAAAAAAAAGTATAATAATAATAATAATAATATATATACACGCACACACTCACTTAAACAAACAACACACTGCAGCACCCACTCTCCACACTTTAGATCACCTAAACACACTTTACACCTTATATTTATTGGTAAAGGATTTGCACTACAACTCGTACACCTTACTGTAAATTGTACCTAAACTGTACCTCATCCCATTTCTGCTCTGCACTATAATAGTATTGTATATTAGTACATTGCATAGTATATTGTATATTGTATGGTAACTCAGTTACTTCTATTCTGCATCGAACATTGTACATTTGTCTATACTGAACACTGTGACCTCTATTTTTACTTCTATTTTACATGCTATACTATTTTATTTCATACTTATCTTGTCTAGCACAGTCTCTGGAGCGTAACAGTAAGAAGCATTTTGTATAAAAGTATTCTGTACTTCTGTATGACAACTATTAAAGAAACTTGAAACTTGATATATATTTTTTTTTATCATTCTTTCCAAAAGAAAAGAGGCCTAGAAGCGTGGCTAACGCTAATGGCATGCATACCAGAGGCTAACTGCCTACGAAAACAGGCACAGAGGCACTGAAAGAGGATTTCACCCATCTAATGAACACACGTAGAATATAGACAAATATCAAGATGTATCCATCAGTGGACCAATCGCATGCTTTTGCAGAGGACAAGAAGCCTTCAGTTGACTCCTTCAGACATTAAGCACCCCCCACAGCCCAAATGGAATGATACAAAAAAAATATATTATACTTTTTTATTTTTTTTATTTTTTTTGTCGACCAATAGTCGACTAACGGCAAATTTTGGCGAATCATAGTCGACCATCCAAATCCTTAGTCGGGGACAGCCCTAATATGCTGCTATATGTGATGTTATTATATATGTTGTTATATTGTTATATGTTGATATATGTGATGTTATTATATATGTTGTTATATATGTTGTTATATGTGATATTATTATATATGTTTTATATATGTGATGTTATTATATATGTTGTTATATATGTTATTATATATGTTGTTATATATGTTTTATATATGTTGATATATGTGATGTTATTATATATGTTATTTTATATGTTGCTATATATCGTATTATATATGTTATGTGATGTTATTATACATGTTGTTATATGTTATGTTATTACATATGTTGTTATATGTGATGTAATTATATATGTTGTTATATATCGTATTATATATGTTGTTGTATATGTTGTTATATGTGATGTTATTATATACGTTGTTAAGTTGTTATAACGTATGTTAGAAATACTGCTGTGGAAATATTGTAAATTTTTTGTCCATTGTCCATGCCAATGGAACGGTACACATGAGACACACACTGTCCACCTGCTGCAGCGGCTGATGAGGAGGACTGTACTGTCCTTCAAAGATGCTGACACCGCTGTTTCCCCAATACGCCATTATTATGATGACTTTAGATCAGTATCTAAGGAAAAATGCAACTGTTGCAGAATCTTGATAGTAGCCTCATGTTGGCCGTTTCCCGTTTAGCGGCATGGGACCAAGATGAGTCTTTGTTGTCGGAGAAACGCTTCAAAATGGCTGCCCTCGTCACCACTGGGAGACGCAATTGTGTTGTTAGAAGTAGCATTGTCTCCCAGTGATGGATGTCTCCTGTGAAGACGCTGTCTCATCATATCTCTTATAAATCTCTCTCTCTCTCTCTCTCTCTCTCTCTCTCTCTCTCTCTCTCTCTCTCTCTCTCTCTCTCTCTATCTCTCTATCTATCTATCTATCTATCTATCTATCTATCTATCTATCTATCTATCTATCTATCTATCTATCTATCTATCTATCTATCTATATATCTCTGTCTCAACTCATCATGCAGTATATCTCTATCTCGCTCTGTGTCTCAACTCCTCATGCAGTATATCTCTCTCTATCTATCTCTCTCTCTCTCTCTCTCTCTCTCTCTCTCTCTCTCTCTCTCTCTCTCTCTCTCTCAACTCCTCATGCAGTAGCTCTCTCTCTCTCTCTCTCTCTCTCTCTCTCTCTCTCTCTCTCTCTCTCTCTCTCTCTATCTCTCTCTCTCTCTATCTTTCTCTCTCTCTCTCTCTCTATCTCTCTATCTCTCTCAACTACTCATGCAGTCAGTAGAGTGAGTGAGTGAGTGAGTGAGTGAGTGAGTGAGTGAGTGAGTGAGTGAGTGAGTGAGTGAGTGAGTGAGTGAGTGAGTGACTGACTGACTGACTGACTGACTGACTGACTGACTGACTGACTGACTGACTGACTGACTGACTGACTTTACTGGTGTAGTATGGGGTGCTTAGCACCAATTAATGTAATTGTATCATATCATATTGTATCATATTGTGTCAGATCATATCATGTCGTATTGTATCATATTGTATTATGTCATATCATGGCATGTCGTGTTGCATTGTATTGTGTATTGTATTTTATCGTATCGTATCATACCGTACTGTATAGTATTATATCATATTATATCATATCATATCGTATTATATCATATTGTATTGTATCGTATCGTATCTATTCTGCATCGAACATTGTACATATGTATATACTGAACACTGTGTCTACGTACGTGACTTCAAGTTCAAGTTTCAAGTTTCTTTAATAGTTGTCATACAGAAGTACAGAATACTTTTGTACAAAATGCTTCTTACTGTTGCGCTCCAGAGACTGTGCATGACAAGATAAGTATGAAATAAAGACATAGTAAAAATTAGAAGTAATTCTAATTCTAATTCTATTTTTACTTCTATTATTACATGCTATACTATTTTATTTCATACTTATCTCTTGTCTAGCACAGTCTCTGGAGCGTAACAGAAAGAAGCATTTTGTATAAAAGTATTCTGTACTTCTGTATGACAACTATTAAAGAAACTTGAAACATCAACTCATCATGCAGTATATCTCTATCTCGCTCTGTGTCTCAACTCCTCATGCAGTATATCTCTCTCTATCTCTCTCTCTCTCTCTCTCTCTCTCTCTCTCTCTCTCTCTCAACTCCTCATGCAGTAGCTCTCTCTCTCTCTCTCTATCTCTCTCTCTCTATCTCTCTCTCTCTCTCTCTATCTTTCTCTCTCTCTCTCTATCTCTCTCTCTCAACTACTCATGCAGTCAGTAGAGTGAGTGAGTGAGTGAGTGAGTGAGTGAGTGAGTGAGTGAGTGAGTGAGTGAGTGAGTGAGTGAGTGAGTGAGTGAGTGAGTGAGTGAGTGAGTGAGTGAGTGAGTGAGTGAGTGAGTGAGTGAGTGAGTGAGTGAGTGAGTGAGTGAGTGAGTGAGTGAGTGAGTGAGTGAGTGAGTGAGTGAGTGAGTGAGTGAGTGAGTGAGTGAGTGAGTGAGTGAGTGAGTGAGTGAGTGAGTGAGTGAGTGAGTGAGTGAGTGAGTGAGTGAGTGAGTGAGTGAGTGAGTGAGTGAGTGAGTGAGTGAGTGAGTGAGTGAGTGAGTGAGTGAGTGAGTGAGTGAGTGAGTGAGTGAGTGAGTGAGTGAGTGAGTGAGTGAGTGAGTGAGTGAGTGAGTGAGTGAGTGAGTGAGTGAGTGAGTGAGTGAGTGAGTGAGTGAGTGAGTGAGTGAGTGAGTGAGTGAGTGAGTGAGTGAGTGAGTGAGTGAGTGAGTGAGTGAGTGAGTGAGTGAGTGAGTGAGTGAGTGAGTGAGTGAGTGAGTGAGTGAGTGAGTGAGTGAGTGAGTGAGTGAGTGAGTGAGTGAGTGAGTGAGTGAGTGAGTGAGTGAGTGAGTGAGTGAGTGAGTGAGTGAGTGAGTGAGTGAGTGAGTGAGTGAGTGAGTGAGTGAGTGAGTGAGTGAGTGAGTGAGTGAGTGAGTGAGTGAGTGAGTGAGTGAGTGAGTGAGTGAGTGAGTGAGTGAGTGAGTGAGTGACTGACTGACTGACTGACTGACTGACTGACTGACTGACTGACTGACTGACTGACTGACTGACTGACTGACTGACTGACTGACTGACTGACTGACTGACTGACTGACTGACTGACTGACTGACTGACTGACTGACTGACTGACTGACTGACTGACTGACTGACTGACTGACTGACTGACTGACTGACTGACTGACTGACTGACTGACTGACTGACTGACTGACTGACTGACTGACTGACTGACTGACTGACTGACTGACTGACTGACTGACTGACTGACTGACTGACTGACTGACTGACTGACTGACTGACTGACTGACTGACTGACTGACTGACTGACTGACTGACTGACTGACTGACTGACTGACTGACTGACTGACTGACTGACTGACTGACTGACTGACTGACTGACTGACTGACTGACTGACTGACTGACTGACTGACTGACTGACTGACTGACTGACTGACTGACTGACTGACTGACTGACTGACTGACTGACTGACTGACTGACTGACTGACTGACTGACTGACTGACTGACTGACTGACTGACTGACTGACTGACTGACTGACTGACTGACTGACTGACTGACTGACTGACTGACTGACTGACTGACTGACTGACTGACTGACTGACTGACTGACTGACTGACTGACTGACTGACTGACTGACTGACTTTACTGGTGTAGTATGGGGTGCTTAGCACCAATTAATGTAATTGTATCATATCATATTGTATCATATTGTGTCAGATCATATCATGTCGTATTGTATCATATTGTATTATGTCATATCATGGCATGTCGTGTTGCATTGTATTGTGTATTGTATTTTATCGTATCGTATCATACCGTACTGTATAGTATTATATCATATTATATCATATCATATCGTATTATATCATATTGTATTGTATCGTATCGTATCGTATCTATTCTGCATCGAACATTGTACATATGTATATACTGAACACTGTGTCTACGTACGTGACTTCTATTTTTACTTCTATTATTACATGCTATACTATTTTATTTCATACTTATCTCTTGTCTAGCACAGTCTCTGGAGCGTAACAGAAAGAAGCATTTTGTATAAAAGTATTCTGTACTTCTGTATGACAACTATTAAAGAAACTTGAAACTTGAACTTGAAACTTGAAACTATCATATTGTATCATATTGTATTGTATTGTATTGTATCATATTGTATCATATACATAACATTGTATCATGTAATATGGTATATCATAATTTTGTATCGCATCGCATTGTGACATATCGTATCACGTCATAATGGTATTGTAACATATCAGTGTTATTTCTGTATATTATTTCTTATCTATGAAACCTATTGTAGAAATTAACCTATCTCTCTCTCTCTCTCTCTCTCTCTCTCTCTCTCTCTCTCTCTCTGCAGTGCTGTCGGTTGGTGAGGGGGGGTTCTGGGAGGGTGTGGCTCGGGGCACCGTGGGTTGGTTTCCTGCTGACTGTGTAGAGGAGGTCATCCCAACGCAAGCCCACGAAGAGAGACCCTGTGAGAGAACACACACACACACACACACACACACACACACACACTGAGACACACACACACACACACACACACACACACACACACACACACACACACACACACACACACACACACACACACACACACACACACTGAGACACACAGAGACACACGCACACACACACTGAGACACACACACACACTGAGACACACACACACTGAGACACACACACACACATACACACACACACTGAGACACACACACACACTGAGACACACACACACACTGAGACACACACACACACACACTGAGACACACACACACTGAGACACACACACACACACACACACACACACACACACACACACACACTGAGACACACACACACACACACACTGAGACACACACACTGAGACACACACACACACACACACACACACACACACTGAGAAACACACACACACACTGAGACACACACGCACATACTGAGACACACACACACACACACACCGGCCATAGCACAGAATCAGCCCTCCTTAAAGTTTCAAGTGACCTACTCCTCGCCGCTGACAAACATGACTGCTCTGTTTTGATGCTGCTTGACCTCAGCGCAGCTTTCGACACTGTTCATCACGACATTCTACTAGATCGTCTCCAACACGGGGTTGGTGTCAGTGGCACTGCATTAACATGGTTCTCCTCCTATCTCACAAATAGAAGCTTTGCTGTCAACATTGCCAACTGCTCTTCCCCCTCAACCTCCCTCAACCCTGTGGGGTCCCGCAAGCGTCCATCCTTGGCCCGATTTGTTCTCTCTCTCTACATGCTACCCCTTGGTTTAATCATTCAGAAGCACATCTCCTTTCATTGTTATGCTGACGACACACAGCTTCATGTCTCTCTGAAACCCAACAAGCAGTCTTTACTCAACAGTCTCATGTCCTGCCTTGATGACATTAAATGTTGGATGGCACAAAACATTTTACAACTAAATGAAAACAAAATGTGAAATAATCCTCTTCGGTCCCCCAGACGCTGTCACCACCCTTACCAACAGTCTTGGCAACCTGTCTTTCCTGGTCAAGCCCTATGTCAAGAACCTAGGTGTACTTTTGTATCCCCAATTTACATTAGTCAGACAAGTGAACTCAGTGGTGAAGGCATGTTTTTTTCCAACTATGCACCATTGCTAAGCTCAAAGCCCTTCTCTCCCCTGCAGAACTTCAGAGAGTTTCAGTTTCAGTTTCAGTTTAAACGTTATTTGAACAGGGACAGCACACATTAATGAACATAAAGTAAATGTGTGAGACAGTGTTAGCCTAAGCAAATGTTCAACTGTTGTCCCTGGGCCTGGTGTTAAAAAGCAGCTAAAAAGAAAGCATAACATATATTAATATTAATATATTAATTAAGAGCAGGTTAAGAGTACAGACAATGTACAAACAAACAATAATTCTACATATTAGGTACAGGCAAGCATATGGGGTTAGAGTTCTGCAGGGCTGTTGTGTTCACATGTGTAGTTATTTCTTAACCATGTTTTGAAAGTGTGTTTGAATGATCTGTGTGTTTCAATATTGCGGATGTAACTTGGAATGGAGTTCCAGGTTTTAGCAGCTCTCACGGAGAGGGCTGATTGGCTAAATGTACTTGTCCTCAATGGAACAGCCAAGTCACCCGATACAACAGTTCTGGTGAACCTGCTGCTGGGGGTGAAAAAATCGGAAAGTGTGGGTGGGGCTAGACCATGGAGGATTTTGAAGACCAGACTGGCATCGGTTAGTTTGATGATGTTGTCCCAGCTCAAGAGGGCATGCTTGTCCAGGATATTGCAGTGGTGGTGACGGATAGGCTTCTGGTCCAGAACCTTCAGAGCCTGTTTGTATGCAGATTGAATGGGTACTAGAGTTGTTTTGCAGGTCTGGGTCCAGCTGGTAATACAGTATGTAAGGTGTGACATGATGATGGCATTGAAGTACAGTGTTGCTGCTTCA
>NW_028169685.1:0-7500 GCF_963971535.1 Notolepis coatsorum | reverse complement strand
GCAAGGTTAAAGACAGTGGAGGGAAGAATTGGAAATACGAAATTGGGATGGGAGAAAAATTTAAAAACGAGGAGAAAAAGTGGATAAAAAAAAATGAAAACTACCATAAAAGGCTCAGCCTCTATAAAACAAAGTGTCAAATAAAGCCAGTAGCCCAAAACAAGAATGGCTACAAAGAAAGACTAAATGCTGAATAGGGCAGAGATCAGCACTACACTTCAATAGAACAAGCCTGACCAGAAGGATAGCCAACACAAAGGGGAAATGAAAAAGCAGCTAACACTGCGAGACTCAAACCTAAATAGACTCAGCTTTACCATAGGCACAGCTGCACTGCACCAGGTGCAATCAAGCCCACAAACCTGCCGACCCATGAGGCAATTAACCACAGAGGCCAGTGATTGACAGCTATCCCTCACAGAAAGGCGAAATAGACAGCTGTCCCTCACAGAAAGGTGAAATAAGGCCAAAACCATGACAGAGACATGTTTTGTATTGATATTGTTTGCTACTGGGTCAGATCCACCAGTTCTGCTGAACGGAAGCTGTCTTTCCTAACTTGCTTTAACAACAATGGACCTCATTGTCAAACATTTCCGTAAGTGTCTTCGTAAATATCTTCTTAAGAACTTTGTAAGAACAAAAATTATTGATCACAGTTGTAGCCAAGGAGCGTCTGCTCCGAAAGCGCCCCCCAGAGGGGCGGGTGAGAGTGGGGGAAGGTGGGGAAAACGAAGAAGAACTTTGTCCTGACTCAAGCATCAGGATGAATGGAAATGGGTGGCCATTTTGGATAATCACGCTGTATTTTTTACCAGTACACACATTACCAAAAAAAAAATCTAAAAAACTCCTTTCCCTTGGGATTCTTATAAACTTTGGACCTGTATGACTATAAGACTTCAGGCTATGGAACCGTAGCTCCTACCTCTCAGCTGGAACCCAAAAACAGGCATCTGGCAACAAGTAAACACAAAAGTAATGAGCAAATATTTTATTTCAGTGTGTTCAAACCTCTGTTTCTCTATGACATTAGCACTCAAAGTGATGTCCCAGAGCCCAACATGGACAGTACCTGGACGTGTGGTGGCACAGGGTCTGAGCGTCTGTCTGGTCCGGCTCCTCAGTGCTGGCTCCATTAGGACTGGAAGCCTGAAGCGCCCCACTAGGTGCTCTAGGCTCTCCGCTCCCTCCTCAGCACATGATCAAAAACGTTAGGTTATGACTATAACCAAGTTCTGTTAATTAGGGGTGACGCTTGGCATCACACTGCACTATCTCGCGTACGTGCACGCGCACTGAATAAATTCCACAAATGTACCTTTAATACCAGTATTAGTCTGACCACACCCCTCATCAGCTTACCTTCATAAGCAGGTGTGTGGTCACCTGCTCTCCTCCTTCCCAAGCTTTCACCACAAGGTGAGGTCAAGGGCTGCAGCGGCCGTCTGATGCCAAGCGTCATCCCTAATTAACAGAACTTGGTTATAGTCATAACCTAACGTTCTGTTCCATTAGGGGCTCTGCTTGGCATCACACTGCACAAAGGGAGGCCAAGCGGAGCCGCTGGCTGACAAATACACCCCGCTGAAGGCCCCCCACAACCAACAGAACAGGGAGGGCCGAGCCCCCCCGACCCCCCCTAATGGAGGGCACCCTCCCTATTAGAGGTTTACCGAGAGGGCGACGGACCCGACCGCACGAAGAGGCACTCAAGCAACTCAACGCACAGGGTGAGCAGACCGTGGCTTGACCCCACGACTACACCCACGCACAACCCGCATGCCACCCGGGAACGAACGTAGGAAACAACCTTGTTACTGCCCCCAGAATCACGGGAATGGGGGCCCGGAGAAGTCCATGATGCCAGCATCAAGACCCCACCAGGTGGGCACCTAGTGACCCCGCCCCCCACATCGCCAGCGTATTCGGACAAAGGCCCCTCAGCCGAGCGGGCCCTGTCCTCCCCAACAGTACACCGCCTGGAACACAGGCCCTGCAACAGGCAGACAGCATGGTCGTAACACACAAGAGTTAACCAAAGGAAGCAGGCAGTGCACCGGGAAAAAAGACCAGGCAACAGGCTGTCAACCCAAGCCTGGAGACTGCGGACGAGGCAGGCGCCAGAAAGGACAGCTGAACACAGCCACCCCGGCGGAAGGGGCGTATGCTGGCGTTGTCGCATAACCAAGCCTCCACAGAGAAGGCCGATACGATCGGCAGACGTCATGAACGTGCAGGGGCACCCTCAACCGGAGAAACCGGGAGTTGACACTGCAGCAACACACCAGAGAACCAACCACCTAGGCATTACCCCATGCAATGGTTGGTCCCATAACCCCTCAGGAAAGAAACCCCAAAAACACAACTGCGGCACCGCCGCAGCCCGCGTTCTGGTTTCCAACAGGGCTATCCCGGGCCTACGGGTCAACGAACATTACCCCGGACCGAGCCCGGTGATACGGGGAGCACAGGGTCCCCCGAGGAGGTTAAAACCACCCCAACAGGCCCCTCTGCGCCAAGCGCAAGAGAAGAGCGTAAAAAATGGAAGACCAGCCCCAGCACCCCGCACTCGGTATTCCCAGGAGGTCACCCAACCAAGTACCAACCAAGACCAACCTGCACGGCGGCCGAGATCCGACGAGATCGGGCGCGTACAGGTTGGCACGGCCGTAAGCCATTAAGTGCAGAATACAACGCACCCAACAAGGGTTCCATAACGCTCAACCCTGTGACACCCGGACCGACCTAGCATTTTTTCCCCCTGAAAAAAACCCAAGTCCCTCAGGGTACCAGAACAGCAGATCTGCATCCCCAGCGGACAACGGGTGCAACTGATCTGGACCAGCGCGACCAGAACCAGTCCCGTGCCCTAATCACGCCAACCTGCCAACCCCAGGAGAAGGGGCAGATATGCGTGTTGATCCCAACATAAAAAGAAGGCGCCACCCAGACGTTTCGGTACGAACCGCGCCCGGTGGCCCACCCCTAGGGCGTGAGACCCTTCCCCATACGTCCAGACCCATTCCGTCATCATCCCCTGACATGAACGGGAACCCATCGACAACCACACAGGGTGTCGGAAGAGGAAAAACCCCCATCCCAATTGCTTCATAAAAACGCTGTTTCAACCCCAAGCAATCAAGGCGCGCCAGTCAGCCAATGCCCCAAAAGAACACCCTGAGCTAGCACTATGTGTGCGTTTTGACATACCCACATCAACAATAGGCCGTTTAGACCACCATATTGAATCCCCAAGACGCCCAGGGGAACGACAAGAGGGGCGAGATGCAATCAACTCCATGAATGAATGAATGAAAAATTTTACCCAACAGACTGCAGAAAGGGTACAACCCAGTACGGCAATACACACAATTGGTTAAGGGGAGGCAGACCTGAGAAAGACGTTAGTCTTGTTTCCATCAGGGACCCTCATTTCCAATCCATATAGACACATCCAACTCTTTATAATAATAAAGAAAAAGCATCACCCGTATGACCCAACTGCACAGCTGGGAGTAAAAAACCTGTTTTCACATGATTTTAATCCAGTCACTCTTTTTAATCAGAGTGTAAGACCAGACCCTCCCAGAAACACCTTCCCACATGAGTTCATAGTCATGAAAAAGATATGCCAACTGTGAGTCACGTGACCAACCGACTCAAGTTGACACATAAATCGGGCGCAGCAGAACTGTGAGCCCTACGCCCTAAACTCGACACCTTTAAGACACCAACTCATGGAAGGCGTCGCCATAGCAACACCGCTACAACGGGCGGGGAAACCTGCCGGCTCCTGTCATGTAATAGGAGTCGGTAGAATAACCCTCCCCCCCCCGCCAAGACGTCCCACTGGCTTGGCCCTGACTGGCTCAGCAGAAGAGATCAAAAATCCCCTAAACCAATCAAGTGGGAAAGGAGGGGTTTATTCGACACCCCCTCCCGAAAAAACACCCTTTATCCCTACACACAGAAAAACAACCGTAGCCATCTTGAAAAACCTCCGGTAGAAAGCAATGCATAGCAAAAGCTAATACAATGCCCGCTACCCACAAAAATGTGAACAGGTTTTACAACAAAACACAAGTCGCCTGTGCGTGAATCCTACACCCGTTGACTATGTCGTACATAGGAAAAAACGCTGATCGAGAGTAAACGGCTAGGCCGTGAAATGTGTGTGTACGAGTATTACTGCAACTAAACAACACAGCATTGTGAAACACATATACTTAGTTCAAGCAATGGAATAACACCAGTTTCTACTTGCATGTGGAGCATCAAGCTAATAGAACCTATTACCGAGTGTACGTTGCAGACCTTGCTTAACCTCGTAACACAACACGACTCATCCCACAACGTAAAAGGGCAGATTCATATATACACAACCCCACCATATGAATTGTTTGAAGAAACACACAGTTTGTTCGGCCAAAACACAGTCCCCCTCACATCGGGGAACTTTTTTATTAAACTAAATAAAGTGTTTCAAGGCACAAAATCATAGAGGGGCCGGGGAGGGTGTAGAGGAGAGGGGACACAGAGGGGAAAAAGTCACTTAACGGCGTCTGCCACCTCGCGCCGCTCGAGTCTTGCCACCCCGAGGAGCCCCGGAGGGACGGTAGTTTACAGTCTGCTGGACACGACGTTCCCTACCGTCTCCTCCGGTCGTGGATGGGCCGGCGGTGGCAGAAGCGCCGTTTCGTCCCCTGGCCCTCTTGGCAGGGCCAGCAGCGGCGGCGGAGGCAGTGGTAGCGGCGACGGAGACAGCTCGACGTCGCGGAAGCCTTCTGACTCCACCGGCAAGGACGGGAGGCGGAAAATGGGGTTGGAGAATGGACCTCTCCTCTGCCATCTCTCTGCATGTTGAGGACATCAACCGCAGGGCCTTCCCGAATAGGCCAGCGTCGGAGAGGGCGGCCGTCAGAAGAGGAGCTCTCTTCTTCTCTGGCACACGGGCCTGCTCCAGCCAAAGGTGACGCTGGCCCAGGGTGGCCAGGGCGCGCACTTTCCCCATGGCTATGGCCAGCACCTGGGAAAGGTGCAGGACAGCTCCTGCAGCCTGGGTGATCTGATTGCATTTCACCTCGTTCAGATCCGTGCCGCCCGTCATTATCCCCGATACAAATCTAGCCAGGTGGGCGATGTTAGACGCCGCAGCTAGCGATTGTGTACCAGCGATGAATGACTGGTCACCCCAATAAGCCAATCGCCTAGCCGATTTCCCCTGGAGGACCGGCTTGCATAGGGGTTCCCACACCATATCCGGACAGAGGAGCGCGGCCATCGGACTGTCAAGCCGAGGCATGCCCTCCCCCATACCTTTGACCAACCCCGACACCCGCGTAACTGGTACGTAGGCGGGAGTTAGTCCCATGATGTTGGACACCGCCTGACCCCGACGAACATAGGCCCCCATCGATGGGAAAAATGGGTAGACAACGTCCACCCCTCTCACTGGGAGACGCTGCCAGGGATGGCCTATGAGGTCATCAGGGACAGGTGCAGGCAATGGCAGCGGCAGCGGCACGCCGTTTGCGGCGGCGGCTACCGCCATGAGCTCGGGAAACAAGGCCCGCAGTTCCCCCTGCGAACCTTCCTCCACCGACCCCGCATCCCTCACATACAGCAGGCTGCGACTGGTCAAGGAGCCACAGTCTGATGTGGCCGACAGTAGGGCATCCTGCTGATGAGGCCAAGGTGGTTCCTCGACATCCTCGAACAGGGCGCCCCACGGAGCCATTTCCCCCCCCTCCGGGGTCTCCTGAGGAGGGATACTCTCCTCCACGGGGCTCTCATACAAAAACTCGTCCGCCTCGTCCATGAAGTCCTCAGTCTCCATTGGAAATCCAGAGCCGGACGCATCTTCGCTGGTCTCCAGCAGTTCCCCAAACCCAGGCCGTTCGCGCCTGCACGCTACCATCTTGCGACGTGAGCGGGCAGACGCGAAAAGTTTGCGTAGCAAATCCTCTGGCTCCAAGACAACCCCCCGTTCACCAACGGGCGATTCCCCAGAACCAGAAAAACCAGAGTCGAGATCAGGCCATCGCCGGAGCGACGGCACCGAACCCTCGGCACTTCGGTGTAGCAAACTATCCACCGGCAGTCTCCCGGGCTGGGTCGGCAACCACGAAAGTGGCAACAGCCCAGCACCGAGGCGCACGACGGAGGCGGGAATGGAGAACCGCTTGTGAAGAGTAGGTCTAGCGGGTCTACTCTCCGCGGAATACATTATGACCCAACTTTTTCTTGTACAACAGATGTGAGAGAAGAAAAAATTAAGCACAATGTAAACCCGTCACAACTCTTTTCAACTAACAACACGTCAAGTGAGGTACTACCGAGGCACTTCCTTGTGGTGAAAGCGAGAAGGAGGAGAGCAGGTGACCACACACCTGCTTATGAAGGTAAGCTGATGAGGGGTGTGGTCAGACTAATACTGGTATTAAAGGTACATTTGTGGAATTTATTCAGTGCGCGTGCACGTACGCAAGATAGTGCAGTGTGATGCCAAGCAGAGCCCCTAATGGAACAGAACTATGTTTTAAGAACTGTTTGAAGTTGACCCCCCCTTTGACTGGGGGACATTGAACAATCAGAAACTGAAGAAAAAAAACAGTATTATATATAACAGTAATAGTATTATTTACATCAACTTTTTTGCATGTTTCATTAAATTTTTTCATAAATTGGTATTGTCTTTTAATGCAGCATGTAGACTAAAGGCCTCTACATGCTACAGCAACTGGAACGCAACTGCAACACAACATCAGCACGACTTCAACGCAACATGTTGCGAGGATGTTGCGTACCTCTCCCCAAAATCTAATCTGAACAACCTTGCGTTGATGTTGCGTAGCAGTGATTGGTTGGTTAGCGAATGGGGGCGGGGCTGTCATAGAATAATATTGGTCCCGCAGGGAGGAATACCATCCTCGAGTTAATGTAATTTACCGGTGGTTATCCTATAGCCCTAGTTATGTACATTTCAACAAAGTGGAGCCGCAGGGGACTTCCATAGCATTACCTTGACGATTAAAAGCCTCCACAATTTAGTAAATAGTATCCCCATGGCATGGTGTTGAGCCGTAGCCAGCAAGCTATGCTATCAATATTAGCTAAATAATTAGCGTCACATAGCTGGCCTTTTTCTGAAAACCCAAGCACCATTGTTCCATAGCATACGCCTTCAGTTGATCATGACAAATCCTCTCTTACCTTGACGATTAAAAAGCCTCCATAATTTAGTAAATAAAGCTGTAGCCAGCTAGCATTGATGCTATTCAAAATGCTATCCACATTAGCTACATAGCTAACCAACTAAATACAATGGTATCCTGAGGTAACGTTAAATACAACGTTTGCTAGTCGAAATGACTGGACACACACAGGGACAAGTTAAACATCAATCAATTAATTTATTCCAACAGGTAGTTTGAGCTGCATGTGAGCCGAGGTCTTTCTCTCCTCTCCATTGGAAACTAATGACGTTACGTTAGCTCG